>NC_056746.1:89661510-89670689 GCF_019279795.1 Protopterus annectens | reverse complement strand
TGCAGACGTTGTAAGGAGAGAGTGTATGCATAACCTTGTGTATGCAGACGTAGTAAAGAGAGAGTGTGTACATAACCTTGTGTACGTAGACGTGGTAAGGAGAGGGTGTATGCATAACCTTGTGTATGCAGACGTAGTAAGGAGAGGGTGTATACATAACCTTGTGTATGCAGACGTAGTAAGAAAGGGTGTATACATAACCTTGTGTATGCAGATGTAGTAATGAGAGGGTGTATACATAACTTTGTGTATGCAAGCTTTAGGCTAGCTGCTGTTATGGGCCATTTAAGCCTAAACAATTTCCTTCAAAGGTGAGATTCGATCTTCATGCGTTGTACTGTTTGTTTGTGAAGTAAGCACCTTAACCACGGTTCCAGCCTCCAACTCAGAATATTTCTGCACAGTTCTGAGCTGGTTCTTTACTCAGTCCTTTAAACATTTATTTTCATTTGCTAGGGGTGTGACTCTTAGGGAGCTATTACCAAGTATCATATGGCAAGTATATGGATTTCATCTTGAGTCATGTTACTGCTATTAGACATCAAACATAGGTTATGTGACATTATAAGATATGTGTTCATCTCTTGAGGATTACATCAAGCAGAAATTTCCAGTATTTATGATAAGTACTCTTCATACTAGAGCCCCCTATTCTATGTTATACTACTTCTTTTAAATCGTAAGTGGTATCTATTCAATCTGTCCTTAATTAAATCTTGCAGTAGTTGGCTGATATTGTGACTACTAGTGTATATAGTACAGTATATATGTATATAGTTAGTTAGTTTTCTGCTTAGTGATGTTTTTGTTATGGTATGTATTGATCTATTATCCCTTTTTGAGTTTTCTGGTGTTTATTAATGTATTATTGGAAAATACAATAAAGAAACTTTTGAAAAAAAAAAAACATTTATTTTCAGAGATAACTATTAGGCTAGCTCCCCTTCTAGGTAATTTTAAACAGCCAATTTCCCTTCACAGGTGAGAATCAAAGCATGTACCTTTTGTCTGTGAGGTAAACAACGTAACCATTATGCTAACCCTCAACAGAGAGAGAAACTCATACTCTCAGTAGTCACTCACTGCTGGATTCAAACTGCTTACCTATCTTAGTAATACAATCTAGAGAACACAATATCAATAGCCAGCACCACAGGAGAAGTTTATAAGTTTAGAACACCATTTTAGTTCTGTTCTCCCTGGTGCTGTCTGATAAATTCATAAGTGAACACTAGGCTGAGTACCCTTAAGGGTCATTTTAAGCCTAGCCAATAACCCAAGGTCAGAATCAAACCCTGTATCCTGGGTCTAAAAAGTGAAGACCTTAACCATTATCCCAGCCCAGTCTTATTTAGATATAACTTACATTTTAATTAGATTTTAACAATATTTTTGGTTCTGTTTTACAAACAGGGAAGCTATAAAATGACATGGGTGCTGAAATAGGCATGAATGCCTCAGAAGGAATTGTAGATGGCTGAACAACAGATGAGAATGTTTTTATTTTCATGAATGGTGTGTTCTTGACATAACAAAGGTGTTGGTTTATAATTATTTTCAGATGAGATTTGTGTAAGTGGCTACCGTATAACCAAGTCTGATCATAAGACAGATGAAAGTGGATCACAGTTAAAGGACTGCATAGTCAAACTGCTCTCTGGACCTACAGAAGTACTTTGGGTAAACAGCTACAAATGCCAGAAAGGGCAATCAGAATATATGTTTGACAAGGACATACAGAGGAATTCAAAAGTTCACTAGACAGATGGGGAAAGGATTGGGGAATACACAGATGTACGAGAGGAGAGATGCTAAACACACTTTAAGGGCTAACTAGATAGACTTACTGTCTCCTACTATAGAAATGCAATATAACTGACTCCATGACTAAACATGGACTTTTATGTGATGGTAATAATTTAGCAGGCATTCTGCCACATTTTAGCAGTGTGTCTACAGGTTGTTGTGTCTTTCGGCTTTTCCCGGTTAGGGGTCGCCACAGCGGAACTCCGGTCCACTAATGATTGGCAGTAGATTTTTACATGCCGTGTTGCCGGCCCTGACAAACAACCTTCAATGAAGGCACGCCCCATTCACGCATGTCTCCACACAGAAGACGCTCTAGCTGAGAATCGAACAGGACAACGTCTTACTGTGAGGCGACAATCAAAATAATTACAGAATGCACTTTTGCAACTTCAAAACAGTTTTAACATTCAGGATGATTTGACACAAAAAATAAAGAATGCAATTAATTGTTTATTTTCCAAAGTTTGCATGTGATTGGAAAACACAGACATGGAAATTATTTTTTTCTGAGAATTAAAGTAATAATAAAAAAAAAAACTTTAGTCAAGTATACTGTCCAGAAAATATTTTTCGAATGCTGGTCAGAAATTTTTAAAAATGTGTATTTAGCAATGTATTAACGTACAATTAAGTTTGTAGATATTTCACAATGTTTCTGGGTTAATGCTGGACACTGGTAAATGACTGCCAACCTTCCCAGTTTTCATTGATCTTGGTGAATTATGTAGTCTAGAAGTAGGTTCTGATTTGATGTGATTCTGTATTGAGGTCATGTGACTGCTTTTTGTGGTTTAGAGATGGCGCACTGTTTGAAGCAGTTAAAGTATAAGATTACAAAAATCGCACAACGTATATTCCTAAAATCTTAGAATTTCTCTTCAATATTAACAGTAATTTATATATATATATATATATATATATATAGAGAGAGAGAGAGAGAGAGAGACAGACAGAAATCTTACTTATCAATGATATACAGGATCTTAAGAGTTGAGTTTGTATCATTAGGCTCATCCTTTTGGAGTTAACCCTTAAAAATTAATGGGTTTGACTTCTCTAATAGTGACAAAAAGTTAATTTTAAAGACTAGCGGAAAGACTCTGGATTGAGTTTAGGAAATTTTCAAAAGCATTGTGGACAGACAAATGTATTATAACTGAATCACTGATTTTTGTTTAATGCTCTGATTCCAGAGTCTGTCCCTACACTGCAAATGCCTCTTTTTTGGTCCATATGAGCCATAGCGCTAAAAGTAGTCACAATAAGCTGGAAAAATAAATCTGCTTTATATTTTACTGAATTTATTACTTTGGCTAAAGATGTCTATAAGAAAGAACTGTCAACTTTAAAACAGAACTACTAATTTCACACATCAGAATAGATACTAGCAAAAGTTAAATGATTTGTTAGACAAATATTAATGTCCTGGTAATTGTTTTTTGTGGACTTTTGTATATATTTTTTTCCCTTTCATCTGTTGATTCTATGTTAACTTAAGTTGGTATGGTTTTGCTATAAAATTCAATAAAAAAAACTTTAAGAAAATCACACAATGTAATAGGAAGTTATAAAACTTAGCATATAAATACACAAATCAAATATAATCCTTCCAAGGTTAAATCAAAAATAGAAAATACGCTGCTTTAAAAAACTTAGCAATGACAATCTAGCGGTTTCAGTTATTGATCTGAGTCAAGTCTGGCAGAGATTCAAGAACTGCAAAAATACGGTATTGTTTGATCATATTTCCACTGTTCCCGTAAAACTTACAGCTTATTTGTGCCTCTAAGCTGTACCTCATTAACAGGAACATTCGTCATAGGTTTAGGTTCTTACTAAGCTATTGACCTTTGAGGATCTTTGAAGTCAAGCCATGCCTTCCCATGAAGTTTTTTTGCCCTTGTAATTTACATACAAAATAACCCAGAGCGGCAAAACATTTACATGTTATCCCTTTTCATAAGCGAGTCTTAAAATTCAACATTCCACATTGCCCCACTTCAGTATCACACAGTCATTCTTAACAATTTGTAACAAGCATCCATGTCAAAGTGTATTGTTACATTTCTCATACATTTGTGTTTTTCTGTTGACTCTTTTCTGAATATAATCCTGTTTTTAAAGATATAAGTGGCTTGAAAACAAACCAAATATTGTGGTATATTTTTTGATATTTTATCTTAACTGTTGAGCCAGTTTTTCCTTACAGCAACACCCACAAAATGATGTAAAGCAAGGTACTGGCCAAATTTCTCTAGCACAAAGTCTCTAATTGGCTGGGCTAACCCGGTATCCCAGGATGCACCTCGCCCTAGCCCCAGATCTTGTTTGCAGTCATAACAATCATAACACTCATAACCCATACTCAATAAACACCGGAAGAAATTCCAGCCAGATAAGGGAACCAAATCACTCACCTTGAAGGGTCCACAGAGCCAATATTCTTCCAAATCCTCTAGGAAGGGGGCAGGTGGGAAGGTACGTAGGAATGTAGGCAAGATGAACCACATACATCGATCGTTATGGTGAGTACATAAAGGGTAAAGTTCTGTCTGCTGATGAGTAGATGAATGAAATACAATCTTTGATTCATTTAGAAATTGTGCACTTGGAAATAGGACAACCTGCTCTGTTCTCTGAAAAGGACACAAACAGTTGATCAGATTTCCTAACATGCTTAGTCCTATGTAAATAAAATCTCAGTTGTCTGTGCACATCCAACTGATGAAACCTGAACTCTGCTTTATTGGAAAAGTTCGGAAAAAACACTGGTAGCTCAATAGATTGATGGAGATTGACAGTGGATAACACCTTCGGAAGGAAGGACGGGTTAAGCCTCAGGGAAACTCTGTCCTTATGAAAGATCAAATACGGAGGTTTAATGGACAAGGCTTGACGTTCTGATACCCTCCTGGCTGATGTAATGGCCATCAGAAAAGCCGTCTTCCAAGATAAGAACTTTAAGTCGCAAGTGGCAGCCGGTTCAAAGGGTGGTGATGTAATAGCTTGTAGCACAAGGTTCAAGTCCCATGGCAGTACAGGTTCAGAAACTGGGGGACAAAGTAACCAAGCGCCTTTTAGAAAGGCTTTACAGAGTTTGTGGCCCATAAGAGAGGGCTCATAAGATGTATGAAAATTGGAAATTGCAGCCAACTGTACTTTAATGGTAGCAGGCGCGGAGCCCTGATGGAACAACATGGCTAAAAAGTCTAAGACCGACGGAATAGGGGCTGTGAAGGGGTCCAAACCTTGGGCCTGAGCCCAAATGGGGAATCTCCTCCTGGCGGAAGACTTATGAGAAGAAGACAAGATGTGCACCACTTCAGGTGAAAAGGAATGTCACCTGACTAGCGACGGAAGTGGAGCAGCCAGGCTGTCAACCTGAGAGTTCGCAGGGATGGATGAAGTTGCCCTGACATGTGAATCAGGAGGTCCGGCACTGGGTCCAGAGTCTACAGACTGTCCAGTGCGTACCATTGAAGAAAAGGGAACCATACTTATCGAGGCCAGTGTGGAGCAATAAGGATCATCCTGCTTCCCAAGGATATGGCTTTCTGTATCACTCTTGGTAACAGAGGAAATGGAGGGAAAGCGTAGACCAGACCGGGGGGCCAATCGTGAGCTAGAGCGTCCCTGGGTGATTCCCCCTGTGGGGGGATCAGAGTGAAGTACTTGCTGCATTTGGCATTGAGGGGGCTAGCAAAGAGATCGCAGCAAGGCTGACCCCACCTTTTGAAGATTTGAACCGCCACTCGGCTGTGCAGGGACCACTTGTGAGGCATCAGAATAGCTCAGCTTAGCCTGTCCGCTATCACATTGGACTTCCCCAGAATGTGCGTTGCCACTAGAAACCATTGGGAAGACACACTGCCACACTCGCATGGCCACTCTGCAGAGGGGATAAGATTTGGTTCCCCCCTGCTTGTTCAGGTACCACACTACGGAGATGTTGTCTGAGTGAATTGCAATCGTTCCCAGAGGTAGAGAGTCCTGGAGTGTTCGCAACGCCAGAAACACTGCTCTCATCTCCAGAACATTGATGTGCAAGTGTACCTCGTGATCTTGCCAGGTGCCTTGGACGGTCCTGCCTACATAATGCCCCCCACCCCATCTGGGAGGTGTTCGTGGTTCGTGGCCACTGGAGACATAAGAACCAAGCTCCTTCCTCTGTCCAGATTGGAGGAGCGTAGCCACCAGAGGAGGTCCTGTTTGCATCGCTCTGTGAGAAGTATCAAGTGGGAAAGAGGAAGCTTTTGAAAGGACCACTGAACCGACAGGAGCCACTGTAGGATCTGCATGTGTAACAACGCCAGAGGTACCAGCATGATGGTGGAGGCCATGGATCCCAAGAGCTGAAGAACTAACCTGGCCTGAACTTTTCTGAAGGGTAACAGTGCGTGGATCTGAGACTGCAACACTCTTATCCTGTCCTGTGTCAGAAAGGAGCGCATTTGAATAGAGTCTAGCTCTGCACCTATAAAAACAACATGCTGTGAGGGCTGCAAGGCAGACTTTTCCCAGTTCAAAGTCATTCCTAGATGTTGGCAAAGTGAGATGGTTGGCTCCCTGGCTTGAATGAGCAGATGCCTGGTGGGGGCGGCGAGAAGCCAGTCATCCAGATACGAAAACACCTGGAATCCTAGATGTCTCAGGTGAGCTATCACCACTGCCAAACACTTGGTAAACACCCTGGGGGCTGTGGTGAGACCAAAGGGCAGGGCACGAAACTGGAAGAGACTGGCTCCTAGCCAGAAGTGTAACTGACTTCTGGATGCCTTCTCCATTTTGATGTGGTAGTAGGCATCCTTGAGATCGATGGAGCACATCCATACTCCTTTCCCCAGCAGTGGAAAAATGGACTGAAGTGTGACCATTCGGAACATGGACTTCAGAACATAGCGATTCAATCGACTGAGATCCAGAATGGATCTCAGGTCCCCTGTCCTGTTTGGCACCAAAGAGAGTCGTGAGTAAGTTCCTGATCTGACATGGTCTGAGGGGACTGGCTGGATGACTCCTTTTTCTAGCAGCTTTGAAACTTTTAGTGCTGCTTGATCCCGTTGACTGGGTGGAACATCCGGGATCCTTCTGACTGGAGGGGGTGTGGACGCAAAGGGAATAGTGTAATCTCCGGTAACTATTCGGAGCACCCAACGATCCTGGGTGATGCTTTCCCAGGCTTCTGGATGCAACGAAATTCGGCCCCCGACTGGCTCCGGAATTGCACAGTCGGGCAACACCTCAGGAACGCTGGAAGGAAGAACCGCAAAAGGAATAGCGGTCTCCCGAATTGCGGGGGCCCCCTCTGCCTCTAGGACAGTGTCTTCCGGAATAATCCCCCCCCCTCTGCCTCTGGAGAGGGACTCACCTTGAACTGCGGGAAAGGACCTCTGAGACTTTTTGAACCACATCTTCCCTCCTTTCTGAGCCTTGGGATAAGGCCTAGAAGGGAGAGAAAAACGGGCCCCTACGGCAGATAGGGTCTTTCCCTCCTGTTCGCATCTGGTGAGGGTGTCTTTCACTTTGGGTCCAAAGAGAGAGGACCCATCAAAGGGGGTGTCAATGAAGGAAGACTTAAAGGCCTCTGCAAAATGACACAGGCGCATCCAGGCTTGCCTTCTAAGAGCTACGCCTGAGCTAGCTGCCCTAGTCGCCCCTTAGGCTGCATAAGATATGAGCTTCATAGACGAGTTGACAATGGACCCTAGGGTAGACAACTGGGCGTTAACAGTCTGCGCTACCGCCTCAGGCATGTTACCAATCAGAGTATCTCCTAGCTCCTTCAGGAGATCTCTTTGGAGCCGAGTGAAATGACAGAGGTTATTCAACGACCATAAGGTAAAGACCGCCAAAGACAGGGAACGCTTCCCATACCGGTCCATACTCTTGGACTCCTTCTTAGGAGAGTGGACTGAAGAAGAAGCCTCGGCAACTTCCTGCTGAGTGGCTGCCGCCACCACCAAGGCATCTACTGAAACCCCTTTGGTAAGGAACTCTTTGCCTGGGGGAACAGACAGGAACTTGTTTGGACGCCTGGGCACCGGTTCCACGGAATCAGAGTTCTCCCACACCCTTCGACAAATCAAGTCCAGGAGTTCATTGAAGGGTGGAGACACCCAGGAGGTGGAGGGTTGAGCTCCGAAGGCCTTGAGGAATACCGACTCCTCCTCAGAGAGGGTCTTGGAGGGCCAGTCACCTCTCTGTCTCAAAATCTCCAGGATGTCAGAGAAAGAGACATCATCAAAGGACGACTTGGGGGACCCCTCTGATTCCTCAAGGTCGGTATCGGAAGTGAGTGACTCATCCTGAGAGACGATGTGCTTCCTCTTGCACGACTTCTTATTGGGAGGATCCTCAGGCACCGACTCTGAGGGGCCCTCAGAAAGTAGGGGACCGCTCAAGGGGGTATCCCCAGACCTTCAGACTCCACCGTCCATGGAGAGGGGGGGCGTCAGAGGCTCTAGCCGGGGTGTAAGGGGACGGAGTGACTGACCCAGGTGATGTACCTGATGACCTGGTTAGGGTGCTCCTCATGGCCTTGAAGGCCGGTCCCCCCGAGTCAGAGGACCAACCAGTCTCCGAGACCATGACCGGAGTCGAGATTCCCCGAGCCGAAGCACTGAGAGGGAGGCTCGGAATTGACAGGAGTCCCAAGGTATCCCCCTCGGGCCCGACTGAGGAAACCCGAGTGCCGAAACCAGAGGACGGAGCCGACCTGGTTGGAGCCGGAGCCGAAGCCGACTCTGATAGACTCACCTGGGGTATTGGAGCCGACAGCAGAACATCACTCGGCGCGGAACACTCCAGCTGCAACGACACATGGGTGTTCGGAGGAGGAATCATCGGTACAAGAATGGGAACCAGCTCCGCAGCCGACTGGGTCGGAGCCGAAAACAGTTTTGCTAACACCGGCGACTGTAGGAGCCTCTGGACCACCCTATCCACATCCAAATCAGACAGCCTAGAGGATTTGGAAGAAATAGAAGGAGATCTAGATCTCCCGACTGGAGACTCATGCCTGACACTGGGTGACCTGCTCCGAAGAGGTTCCAAAAGTATCGGAGCGGAGGTCGACTCCAGTACAACAGATACCTCCTGTGGGCCCGAGGACAATGGAGCCAAGGAGATAGTTTCCATTTCCGAGTCCTTCTCCTTCGGCCCCAAGGACAGTGGAGCCGAGGATGTAGTATGCATTTCCGAGACCTTCTCCTTCGGCCACGAGGACAGTGGAGCCAAGAAGGAAGTATCCAATTTACAAACCTTCTCCGATGGCTCCAAAGAAGCAGACGGAGCCAGAGATCTTTTCTTGGCCTTAGGAGGCTTAGACTTGGTACTAGAAGGTGGAGACAACTCCAAGGCCTCCTCAAAGG
>NC_056746.1:89619010-89656510 GCF_019279795.1 Protopterus annectens | reverse complement strand
TTAATATGCTGTGGTCATCTATCTGCTCAACTCTTATTCCTTTAGACCTTAGTTTTCTAAGTACTCATCAGTTTAGGGAAACTTACATGAACTAGGTCATGAAATGTTCATGAATTTAGGAAAACATAGACTGGATAAGTACATATCTTCCATTACCATCCATCCTGTTTCCTGCATTTCTGGGCAATCATTCTGGAGAAAAATGACGTGCAAGTGTTTTCATTATTTAGATCTGTTTGCCACTGTGAATAACACAAATGGACTTAAAAAGAACAATGTCCACATCAGACTTCATGAAAACCTGGCAGTCTCAGAGGACTCTGTGTACAAGTGAGCCAGTAAAGCAGGTGATTGTGCCTAGACTGACATGCATACCTCTCAATTGTCTAGATTTCTGCAGAATGTTCAGAGTGTACTGGCAAACCACTGAGGCCTGAAGTCATGAAATAATGATGACACCTTTACTTATTTATTTGCAGTTTGTTAACCGGGAAAGTCCATTGGGCCAAAATGAGCCTGTTTTCATTGGAGGCCCGGGGAGAAAAGCTACATATAGAATTATTACAACGTTAATATCAATAAAGTTAAGTACAATGCAATTTAAAAAAAACTACTAAAAACACAGTAATATGGAAGACAGAATAACATTTGAGCAAGGTGTTATAACAAAGCATGAGGTGAGAGATAGGAAGAATTATTATCAATCAGAAAATGCATGTCAAGGGGGCGGAGCCTAGATGGCCAACTGAGAGCAGTGAATTTTGAGAGCTCTATAAACTAGTATAATAATATTGAAAAATGTTATTATTTTCAAGTTTAAAACATCAGAAATCTATAGATAAACTACTTGTTTGTTTGTGTCTTTCGGCTTTTCCCGGTTAGGGGTCGCCACAGCGGAACTCCAACCGCTAATGATTGGTAGTGGATTTTTATGTACCGAGTTACCAGCCCTGACACACAACCTTCAACGAAGGCACGCCCCATTCACGTATGCCTCCACACAGAAGATGCTCTAGCTGAGAATCGAATGGGACAACGTCTTGCTATGAGGCGACAACGCTACCGCAGCACCACCACCGCAGTAAACTACATAAATATCAATTTTGGTGGAGCTATACAAAAATTTTCCTGTGAAGTAACTTGGAGATATATTGAGTCACTGAATATGAACAACTCAAGGAATTCTCATCCAGATGCTACTTTGAAAAAAGAACTGCAATTGATAACGTCTACCTTACAAGAACTATCTTTGAAGATGGATGGCTTTAAAAATGACTTAGAAAACCTCAAATTAAATTCTCAAAAACAGACTGATACTCTTAAGAAACTATTACACCATACAAAAATAAGAAATATAGACACTTCTCTAAATGACATTGAAGGGAGACTCAAAGAGGAAGAATTCCAAAAAATAATTCCTACTTAAACAAAATACATGGCTGCTTAACAAAATAGATGACTTAGAAAACAGGGAAAGGAGAAACAACATAAGTATCTTTGGTCTTCCTGAAAACACTGAAGGAGAGAAGACATTATTTCATTCTTAACCTGGATACTAGAATTTTAGACTTGAAAGAGGGACTTTCATTTGGAATTGAATGGGCGCATAGAGCACTGCGGAAATCTGCCTCTAACTCAACAAATATTCCACCTAGATCCATAGTTATTAAAATTTCTTTCATTTCTGGACAAGGAACTAATATTAAAACCTGCTTGGAGAAAATCACCCTTAAATTGCAATCAAAGCCTGATAAGGTTTGACAATGATTACTCTTCCAGAATACTAGAACAAAAGAAAAAAGTCTGGTCAATAATAAAAATGTTGAAACAAAACAACATTAAAGCACAGCTGACCTTTCCAGCCAAGATAAAAATACTTTTTGCCAATGAGATGAGAACCTTTAATGACTTAGAAGAAGCTACTAGATTCATCAAAAACAACAACATACTATCCCAGAAGAAATGGAATGGATGGCCCCTACTCTAAAAATAATAAAATAAACAAATCCTTGGACTTATGCTAGAAAGAAGAAACAAAAAACTGATTCCAAGATTGCTGTCCCAAAAAAACAACTCTTACAACTACATCTCTCAAAGTATCAACTGATATGGTACATCACCTGTCATCTGTTCTTATTTGAAAACAAAAAGGAGGGTTTCTTAAACAACTGAAAAACAGTAATGATTTATTCAGAATGTTCAAAGAGTCCAATAATTCTTCACAAACAAAGGTAGGTCAAGATGGGTTACTATTTACATTAAATATAAGCCAAACAAAGCGACATATAATACAAACATAGAAGTTTCTATTCCCCTACTTGAACTCAGCGGATACTTATCTTGTTCATTTTTCATTGATTTTACTTATAATAATTTAAGTAATTAATTAACTAACTCAACAAGGTACCATTCATCAGAGGTCAGACTCAAATGTAACAAATTAACATCACATATAATAGCAGTAACAGTAGAGTGTTTTGAAAGAAAATGCTGTCATGGAGACTAATGCCTTCTTCAGTTAAAGTATGATTTAGAAATGTCATGTATATTGTAGTTAAATAATAGTAGCAAGCTGTCATCATTATTCTGTCTAAATATAGTTAGTATCAATTATGGCAGGTATTATAGCCTTGAGTGCTGTTTGATCAATCCTAATATGGTGTGTGTGGATGCAGCCATATCTGGCAGCTAGTACAAATGGCATTATTATTCTGTCTAAACATAGTTTATCAATTAAAGCAGGTATCATAGCTTTGAGTGCTGTTTGATCAATCCTGATATGGTGTGCGTCGATGCAGCTGTGTCTGGCAGCTAGTACAAATGTCATTATTATTCTGTCTAAACATAGTTTATCAATTATGGCAGGTATCACAGCTTCGAGAGCTGTTTGATTAAGCCTGACATGGTGTGTGTGGATGCAGCTGTGTCTGGCAGCTGTTGTATGTTGCCGTTTTCATCTCCGGGAAGCTGTGTGTTGCAGCTTGTGATCGAGGTTTACTGATGCTTGTGTATTAAGAAGAGACATTTGGTGTTTTAGCCTGGATCCATGGGAAGGGAGTGGATAAAACTGTGATTTGGGATATTTTGGCAGAGAATAGTTTGTTTATACATCTGCTGAGTGAGAGGTGGGAAAGCTGGAAGAATGTGTTATCTCTTGTTGTGACGGCTTGTTGGGAGTTTTTTTTTTTTATCTGTTTGCTCTTCATTCTTTTCCTGGCTGCTGCCTTGCTGAAAAGGAGTGAATTTAGGCTGAAGTTGCAGTGAAGTGAAGCTTTGCTTCAAGTGCATTGTGAGCCTCTGGTATGCAGTACACAGACACACTAACAGAAACAGACACTCCCAGGTTGCTATGGTAATGGAGACAGACTGAGAATAATGCTTAATGGCTCTGAGAAGCCTCCAAGATGATTCTCGGCAATGATATTTTTGTTTTTAAAAAAAAATATATAATAAAGGGTCTGTTGTAAACCACATGTACACATATTGATGGTCTCCCAACACTTTGTTTAGCTCATTAAGCTGATTCTTGATAAAAAATAAAAATAATAATAAGTGCAATTTATATTTAAAATGTATTTTGGTCCAAACACCTTAAGGATTTGCATAAGAGTGGAAGTCTGAGTTGTTGTGAAAGACTAAGAGAAGTTGGTCTTATGCAGTACCCTTTGCAGTGTTCTGGGAGGTATGCTTGCTCGGACATGTTGGGCATATGGGGATAGCTGATTTTAGGGGTGTTTGGGGTTGCCAGGAAGTGCTAGAGATTCATCAGATTTCCTTTGTGGAAATATTCATGTGAATGGAAGGTGTGTTGAATGGTTCACTGGCAGAGTGGCCACTGCATGGAACAGGCTGGTAAAATGGAACAGGACAAATATTGGTTTGGCTATTTTAACACCACATGAACTAGTGAATGGTATTCTGACAAAACTGGATGGGCATTGTTGCCCATGCTTGAAGTACTGATATGTGTATGCAAGGATGGAAATATATTTATAACAGATAAGAAACTAGAAGGGTCTCATAATTTAAAGTCTATGGACTATATAAACATGCTTGGAAGGAGCTAATAATAAGAATAAGTATTACAACTTGTGGTCTCTCAAATAACTAAGCAACAGCCAAAAACAAAAACACACACAATAGTTATGTAATGTATGATTTTAGTAAATCTAGACATAAAATATATAATCATCATATAAGATGAAACAGTCTGCTGAATTTAGATATTAAAGACAGGTTTTAATAACATGGGCTTGTGCATAATAACACTACTGTCTTAACTTGTCATAAATGACATACACTACATTGAACATCAAGGGAAAGCATGATGATTTTCTTATATAAGTAAATATGCATAACAAGTCATGTAATTGCTTTAACTTGAATTGTAGTTTTTGTAACCCATCTTGACCATATATAATACTTAAGTGGTTACCAAGGTAACTAATGTTTTATACATGACATCAAACTGACAAAGTTGTTCAAGAGAAACAATAGAAGCCTGAACTTGAAATGTCACAGAATGTAACAATCATATTCTGTACAAATAGTATTAAACTGACAACAGACACTCAGTTTAATAACATGGGCTACTGTTTTAACATGTTTTGCCGCTTGCTACACCTATAGAGGGGATTAATACTAACATTACCATTTCGGATGTGACTGACACACCCCCTCCTAATCAATTAGCTCTGCAACAACCACCCAGTAATCCAGGAGCTAGACCTAAAGACCCTAATGCTGTTGTTCCTTTAGGTCCTTCTACGTCTACTTTTTTACCGTACACTGTGAAACAACAATTTTATCACAGGGGACGTTCCATGAGTCGAGGACCAAGGAAAAGGAAACTATCAAAAGAAAATCTTCAGCCAACAAGACGAACAAAAATGTGACTACACTACTATATAACTATTCTGATTTTAACTTTTCTGATGCGGACATTTCTCTATTAAATCGTGGACTGAATTTCATTCCAGCTTGTGCTGACACTTTAAGTGATGTTTTAATTGATCTTAGACTATTTTGTAGGTTAGTAGCTTTAAAAGTTTTTTTCAGAGAGAAAGCTGACTATACCAGTAATACTGTTTTTATTGTTTTTAAACGGAAAAGCACTTTTAAGCCCCCACTTCCCCATAATATAGAATGTTTTTTAAACCTATGTGAACATGATTTGTATGAATTGTTTTCTAGTAAGATAAAACCTGGTTTTTATAATTTAACCTTAGAAGAATTCAATTCTTTAAGACGTTTGAAGCAATGTAATGAAATTTCTGTTAAACCAGCTGATAAAGGGGGTGGGGTAGTAGTTTTAAATACGTCTGATTATAATTTAAATATGTGTCTCATGCTCAATGATGACATGACTTATGCAAAACTGAAGCTATATGAAGTTAATGCAATAATCAAGAATGTACATGACATATTATATGATTTATTTATCTGCAGGCAGATTAGTGAAGAAATGTATAGCTATTTATTGATAGATAACCCCACCATACCCACTATTAAGGGACTACCGAAAATTCATAAAAATATATGTCCCATTCCACTCAGACCCATCGTGTCAGGTGATAACTGGGTCACTGCTAATATTTCATGTTTTATAGAGTTTTTACTTAGACCAGTGGTAGATTCCTTTACTACCATCTTAAAAGATACCTACCATTTGCTAGACTGTTTATCAGAGGTACAGTTAGCACTCCATGAGCATGAGTACCTTCTTATAACTTTAGATGTGAAAAATCTTTTCACATCAATCCCTAATGATTTGGGTATTGAAGCTGTGAGAGAAATACTAGTGTCAGAAACTTTTTCAAATGACAGGCAGCTACTTATAGGTCAACTACTAGATGCAGTTTTAAATAATAATGTATTTATGTTTCTGAATGATTATTATTTACAGAAATGGGGGGTGGCAATGGGCACCCCGTGTGCTAATACCTATTCCAACTTGGTTGTTTTAGCATGGGAGCGCAAATGCCTGTTTACTCACCCCCTGTTTGCCCAGATAAAAGTCTATAAACGTTTTGTGGATGATATTTTTATTGTTTGGGAAGGCACTGAGATTGATTTTAAAAAGTTCTTAAATTATCTTGAAAGTACATCCACCTTCTTGCACTTCACCATGGACTGTTCACCTGATACTATAAACTTCTTGGATGTGACTCTAAATATTACAGAAGATGGCACAATTAACTCCACGCTATATAGGAAACCTACTTGGAGGAATACACTTTTGACTTTTGACAGTATGCATCCCAGGTATGTTTTTCCTGGTATCATCAAGAGTCAATTTATTAGATTAAAAAGACTCTGTAAAGATACAGCTACCTTACATCTAGAAGCAGATCGTTTAGAGATACTCTTTAGGGAGAGAGGGTACGATCCAGGTCTAGTTACAACTATTAAAAATAACATCATTAAAAACACATTGTTAGAAAATCAGCATGTCCACACTAGGATAAGAACAAATTTTAATAGACATAACAAATTTGTATCTGTAACTTTAAATTACACTAGTATTATTAATGATATTAAAAGGATTTTTCACAACAATTGGAAGGTCCTTACTACAGACCCTTTTGTGAAGCAATTGGTAGGGGCTAAGCCACATTTTATGTTTAAAAATAGTCTGAGTCTAAAACGGCTATTATGCAATGATAAATGTACAGTTCAATCTCCATTATCACTCTTTAGCCATAAGAAAGGCACATTTCCCTGTTATAACTGTAATAGATGTGGTTCTATTTCAAAAAAGTTAGAGTTTCAACACCCTACATTGAATTTTGTCTTTCAACCTAAGTTTTTTGCAAATTGTTGTACCAAGAATCTCATCTACCTTGCTACTTGTAAGAATTGTCAAGCTTTTTATGTTGGCCTTACAAAAAGATGCTTAAAAGATAGGATATAGGCTATTTGTATGATATTCAGAAGAAGAATGAATTAAATGCCTTAGCGAAACACATTTTGGAGTATCCCCTCCATGACTTTGACTTTAGGGTATTAGAAATAGTCACACACAATAAAAGAGGTGGAGATAATTCACTGCTTTTGAATAATAAGGAATTAAAATGGATCTTGAGATTGGCTGCACATATACCTCCTGGCATTAATAATCAAGTTTCGATTAAGTCTGTTTTGGAAGCTAGATAGACCTTTAGCCCCTGGTTTTAGCTTTCATATCCTTATACATTCTGGTCATTGTACAAACATTACTTTATTTTATTAAATATAAATCAACTTAGTTGACTAAAAGTTTTTAACATTTGTATCTCATTAGCATTTATGTACATATTTTTAATATATATTTCATCACGTTTATACCATTGTACATTTACATATTTATTTATTTATAATATTTAGTATTTAAAATGGCTATTTAATTAATCATCTATTCATTTATTTATTAATATATTTACCTATGCATTGATGTGTCAAAATTATTTATTTATACATCTATATACTTTTAATCATCTATTCATTTATTTATTAATATATTTACCTATGCATTGATGTGTCAAAATTATTTATTTATACATCTATACACTTTTACTAAATATTGAATATTTAAATGACTTAATCATTAATAATTAATTTATCAAAATTTTTTAATTAATAGTTTAAGAATAGAGGCTATATATTACACTTTAAAATAAGAATGAGTAATATAAGATTCAAATGTAGTTTCCCTATTTAAATGATTATGGCTTTCCAGGTATTTGATAAGTATATTTATTATACTACCTTGAAATAAGTATTCATATTAAATTATATAAGGTATTTATCAGTATTCATTGCATTTTATTCTTTATTCTTTATTCTGTTTTATCTCTTATCATGTGTATTTATTGTGCTTTTCCGTATTAATTGATGTACAGCCATTTGTTTATTTATTATTATTATTATTACTTGTTTTTAGCATCATGCTTCAGTTTTGGTCAATAGCTGAATGATTAGTTATGAATAACATTGGCAACTTTAAGACCATGAGATTCTTTTTGAATTGCCTGCATCAACCCACAGCATCTAATTAACTAAATAATTGAATAATTGAACAATTCATCTGTTTCATTTTGGCGCCTTTTTCCACTTCTTTGTATAAATAGAGGCTTTTAAATGTTATATGTACTGTCTGATGAAGCGTAGTGGCAACTACGCGAAAGCGCTTACAGTTAATAAAGGTTCTTTGCTGATTTTATACTGGATTTTTTACTGGAAAAGTGAAGTTGTCGTTTTGGCTTTGCCGATTTGAATGCCTTGATTTTTATGAACTTTGAGTCATCCACAGAACTTCTTAACTGCTTTTACAGCTTCGTGGTGAGAGAGCCTGGTTGTTATCATCATGCTTGAAGTACTGATATGTGTATGCAAGGATGGAAATATATTTATAACAGATAAGAAACTAGAAGGGTCTCATAATTTAAAGTCTATGGACTATATAAACATGCTTGGAAGGAGCTAATAATAAGAATAAGTATTACAACTTGTGGTCTCTCAAATAACTAAGCAACAGCCAAAAACAAAAACACACACAATAGTTATGTAATGTATGATTTTAGTAAATCTAGACATAAAATATATAATCATCATATAAGATGAAACAGTCTGCTGAATTTAGATATTAAAGACAGGTTTTAATAACATGGGCTTGTGCATAATAACACTACTGTCTTAACTTGTCATAAATGACATACACTACATTGAACATCAAGGGAAAGCATGATGATTTTCTTATATAAGTAAATATGCATAACAAGTCATGTAATTGCTTTAACTTGAATTGTAGTTTTTGTAACCCATCTTGACCATATATAATACTTAAGTGGTTACCAAGGTAACTAATGTTTTATACATGACATCAAACTGACAAAGTTGTTCAAGAGAAACAATAGAAGCCTGAACTTGAAATGTCACAGAATGTAACAATCATATTCTGTACAAATAGTATTAAACTGACAACAGACACTCAGTTTAATAACATGGGCTACTGTTTTAACTTGTCATAAATGACATACACTATACTGAATATCAAGGTGAAGCAAGATGATTTTCTCTTATAATTAAATGTGCATAACAAGTCATATAATTGCTTTAACTTACATTGTGATTTTGCAACCTATCCTGACCATAGCTTTTACCAAGGTAACTAATGTTTATACATGACATCAAACTGACAAAGTTGTTCAAGGGAAACAATAGATGCCTGAACTACGAATGTCGCAGAATGCAACAATCACATTCTGAAAAAGTAGTATTAAATTGACAATAATCACTCAGTTTAACCTTTGCTGATTGTACAAAATAGAATGTTGCCATATAAATCTAAAAACTTTCAGTATATGCCATAAAATGGCAATTTATGAGTATGGAAAGGGAACTTGTAATCATTAATCACAATAAGTGAATTTGTTGTTTTTAACCTATAATTTCACTCATTTTATAATAAGAAATAAGAGATATGACAATCCTTATGGGTAGGAAATGGGGGGAAGAGGGATGCACTGATAATTAACATGCACTAACTTTCATCAATGTTTACATAAAACAAACCTGATGCTTTAAGTAAGTTAGCAACAAACAAAGTGATTATTTAAATGCTGGTAAACAATGAAATATAACTTCTGCTATATCCAGTAAAATACATTACATTATAAACATTAGGTATAAATATTATTACCATCTAGTTATATTAAGTAATAAGTTTTGAAAGACCTCACCAATAAGGGTGAATATGTTTAATAACTGTGTGCTATAATCTTTTACTGAGGTTTTATATATGATACATCCTACTTTACTATGATTGAATTGCTTGTCATCTATCTTTCATGTAAATATGAATTGCTTATACAATTGTATTAAAATTCTGTCTAATCTACAATAGTACTATATCTGTTTAAAATAATATACATATTGCTTAATTCCTATTACAAATATTCTCCATATGATAACTGAATTTATGGAGCTCAGATGTTCTGGATTGTCAAGGTATGAATGATAATCAAATGGACTTAGGTTTATCCATCAGATAAGTAATGATTTGCATTGCATGGCTAGTGCAGATCTTAGTTTTGTTAACATTTATTAATTTAAATTTATTTCACAAAAACATTTTTAGTATGCCTGACCAAACCATTACTGTATTGGTAAACACTCAAAGTATAAAACTGATAATTTCCTTTAAAAGCTCAAACATATACTTTATAGTTATCAGAGGAAAATGTTTAATAGTCACAATGAAACAATAAAATACATAGTCTAAATAACCTAAGATGGATTTAACTTTATTATTTTTAAATACCAATGGCTTAAACAATCCTAGCAAGAGATCAAATCTACTGAAATATTTAAAACCGAACAATGCACAAATTGTCTTCCTTCAAGAAACTCATTTCAAAACAAATGACAATTACAAATGGAATCCTAAGGAATATATGATATTGGTGCAACCCACTTATAAGACAGAGACACAATGTGTAACAATTTTATGAAAAACAAATGTGATTAACTCAGAAATCATTTATAAGTATGAAGATAAAGAGGGCCTTATGGCATCAGTAATAGTTAAATATAATAACAGAATATAGACCCTAGCCAATCTATTCTGGTTCCCAGGCATTGGAACAGGAACTGCTAAAAAATACTTGGCTTTCATTTCCAGTAATTATAAAGGCAACTTAATATTAAGGAGGAAATTTTAACTGTATATTTGATATTTCTGAAACTACAAATAAAAGACCACCACGTACATCTGCTGTATCAAAAGCTTTAAACAAGTGGGTAGAATCATTTTATCCGGTAGATACTTTCAAATTTAAAGAAGATAAATCTTTGTTGTTTTCCCATCAAGATCACAGATTTGGTACCCAAAGTAGAATAGATAAAATAGTTGCTGCCCATGACTTACACTCAATCAGTGCCTGTCCCTTTGCAGAGCACAATTCATTGATACTAGAACTTCAAAAATGGGTACAAACCCTTACTCTTTAACTCCAGAATTATAGCATATATAACTAAAATTAAAGAGTTCAAACCCTGTTTATTATCTGAATTACAATTCTTCTTAGATATTAATTACACCACAGAGATAAATAAAATAATGATATGGGACTCATTAAAAACTTACATATATGGTAAAACCCTAACTTGGTATAAAAAAAAAATCAGAGAATGGGATTCTGAATTATTAGATCTACAATCCAAACTTTTGTCAGTAAAAGGTGAAAAAAATCAAAATCATTTGGAGATGAAAAAAAGCAGAAATATTAAACAATAAATACAACGAAATTCTAACACATAAAGTTAGTTTAGTTTTAGAAAAGCTGAAAATTAATACCTTGGCCACTTCTCCCACATTTACCTACAAGAATCAAAATGCAATTAAAAGCTAATAACATTAAAAGTATCTTCCATGAAAAGAAAGGGAAAAATGTCTCGGATATAGGTGATATTCTTGATCCCTAGAAATCACTATATGAAACATTTCCAAAAAGAAAATATACGTATCAATCAATTAAATCTAGATGAAAAATGTTCTAATATAAAAGAAAAACAGAAAAATTAAAACTAGATCTGCAAGCACCCATATCCTAAAAAGAAATTACAGATACAATACAAGAGGCTAAAAATAATAAAGCTCTAGGTATAGATGGCATAATTATGGAACTATATAAACTTTTTCCTTCAAAGATACTATCCCTCTTCCATAAAACTCAATTAGAAATTCAGTCACAAACTTTAATACCACCCTCTTGGAGATATTCCTTAATCATACCAATCCTAAAGGAAAACAAATCCCCAAACCTCTGTACCTCATACAGACCTATATCATTATTAAATAATGACTATAAGATATTTATGACAATATTAACTAACAAAATGCAAATACCACTATCCAAAACAATAAATAATGATCAAAGTGGATTTATACATCACAGACTCACACATGACAATATTAAAAGGATAATTTCTATTATAGATTATGTTAATAAAGAAAATAAAGAAACACTCATAATTGACTTAGATATAGAGAATTGGGACTATGTATTCAAAATCCTAATGCTATTTGAATTTCCTGCATCCTTTGTTCATCTCCTAAAGAAGAATATATATACAAATAGTTTAGCATATGTCAAGTTAGGTCCTTTTACCTCTGAATATATATATATATATATATATATATATATATATATATATATATATATATATATAAAACAAAAGGCACTAAACAAGTATGCCCCATATCACTGATTCTCTTTGCTGTGGCTATTGAAATATTGGCAGATTGAATTTGTAACAATATAAAAATCAAAGGAATATATGTTTATGAACAATACAATTCTAAAGCAATGCTATTTGCAGATGACATATCTAATATAAAAGAGATATTAGAAGAATTAAATATATTAATTGACACATTTCACATGACTTCAGGACTCCATTTCAATAAATTAAAATCAAAACTTTTATTTTTAAATAAAAACATAACTACAGACTAAGGGGGTTCACATCATAGGGAAACAAGAGTCCACCTAAAAATATCTAGGAATCGAGTTATGCGAGCATAATAATGAATTAGTCTCAAAAATCTACAGTATCATCATCAATACAATTAAAATCTCTGTGGAAAAATGGAACAAAATAATATTAACATTTGAAGATAGGCTACAGTTAATAAAAATGGTTTAACTGCCCAAGAGCCTATAAACAGCCATGGCAATACAATGGTTACCAGAGAGGAATATACTTAAAGAAATAAATTCATGCCTAATAAACTTTTTATGGTTTCCCGAAAGAAACAGAATAGCTTTAATACATCATATCAGACCATGGAAACAGGGAGGATTACATTTTCCTGATATAGAAACATATATAAAAGCATCAGTATCTAAAACAATCTCAGATTAGATAAGTCCAAATTACTCTGTAAATTGGAAAGAATTACTAAGTGTAATATCAATAAATAAATTTGACTTACAAAAAGAATTTCAAATAACAGATAAAAAACAATTTGCCATGGCACATATGTATTAGTGTGCAATATAACATAACTAAACCCACTAAAACTTGTATGATTAATTATTATATCGACTCATTTGGGAAAATTATTAATGCAAATATAAATTTAAAAATCTGGTTTATCTTTTAACACTATTTATAGTCACAAAGAAATTTCCACATAAAATATATAGATAAATTATTAATTCCTGGGAATAGAAAGGATTTGTTGGCTCCATTGTATCAAAGAACTAAAAGTTTTAGATATGCAAGTAATAAAAACAACATACAAAATTTCACAACAGGACTGGCTAACATTACAGAGTATTCTGTCATATTCACAAGATTTAAGTAGAATAATTAACAACTCTTCATTTAAAGAAATACCTAAATTTACAAAATACATATATATAATGACTTTGACATTGGAAACAGTATTTCAAAATTTTACAAAATATTGATAAACTATAAAACAACACCAAAAACCTCATATTGGAAATATATAACAACAGGACAGTCAATATAGTTAAGTGAAGATATTAAAACAAATATCTTATTATCGATAAAATATACATCCTTTACACAATACTGGAAGGTTTTTAACTGGAAATACTTACACATAGCATTCTTAACCCCAGAAAGAATCAGTAAAATTTGTTCTTCCATAAAAGGAATATGTTGGAGATGTGAGCAAGTACACAATGCAGATTGGAACCAGATTTTCTTTGACTGTGTTAAAATTAAGCCATTTTGGAATGGCATTAATAACTTTCTACAAGCTTTATTTAATGAATCATTTTATTTAACTAAAGCTCTTGTATTATTAAATGTGTACGGAGCTCCTCATTTGAATAGGTCAAACATGTAGCTAGTATGGACTACACTTGAAATTTCAAGGAAGTGTATAACAAGAAGATGGAATACAAACACAACACCAACTTTGGAAGACTTCTACAGCCTATTGAAGACCACAGCATTATTGGAAATTAAAATTAAAGAACTAAGAATTTATCCAAAGCCATTTATCAACAACCCTTGGGGAAAAGTCTTATCTTTGATTGACACTATACAATAATTAATCAGACACTCTCATAATAGATTGGACATGCTTTTAAAGTAACGGTATACTTTAAGATCTGTTATAGTGTCAGGCTAATGTAAACAGTGTACATAGTTATTTAAGATGTTATGTATAAATACTATGGAATTCATTCAAATGTATTTGAAAAATAAGAAAAAATTTTGAGGAAAAAAAATGCATGTCAACACAAAACCTATTATTCTAACAATTTTGGTTTTTGTCCCACCTTTATTTGGCTTTGTCCAGATTTCTTGCATTAAGAGGTTGAGGGGCATGGTGATGCATCTGCAATATTGTTAACTCTAACAATGTTGCTATAAGTGGAGCATCCTTAAATGCATACTCAGCATATACATGCCCTACTGGGAGGATATCCTGAGGCAGACATAGGCCATAAAGGAGAGTTTATATTGAATTCAACAGGGAATGTTGTCTCATCACATAAGTTAAAATGCTGACTATTGCCGGGGTTGCAGAAGTCTGGTCTGTCATGCTCAGACTATTGTCACAAGATCTTCCAGTAGGAAAGTGGATTACAATATGGATAGATTTAGGCAGACAAATTCCTAAAGGCAGGGTCCTGAGATTTCATGCAGACTCAACCTGACTTGCACTGCTGAAGCTGACTAGTATAGAAATGAGAGAGACAGTGGGGAAAAAAGAAAAGTTAAGACATGCGCTTGTGGTAACTGTGCTCAGATAATTTCACAGTAAAGAAAATACACTGGAATGATGAAAAGTCGTCAGTGTAGTTATCTTGTAAAGCTCCAGGAGAAAAGGCAATGCAAACCAAAATTACTGCAAATGGCATGTTGGTGCCACAGCATTATCCTATCTCTCATGGAGTACTAAGCTATAAGTGCTACGGTGACAGCTCAGTAGGGAATACTTATTATAAATCAATAAAAGTGTCTACAAAGCAACTTGGCTTGTTTCAAATTAGTGCTACAAAAGGGACATCAAGCATGTTTTCAACATAATTAGAATGTTTTACTTTGCAAGTACATTTCAAGCATGTCCTCATCTTTCTTTGGCACCGCTAAGCAACCTGCAATGAAGCACCTGCTGTGATCATCTCTCAGAGTGAGCTTCTGTTTATCATGGACGCTAATCTTTTTCTCAGCTAATTGCAAAGCACTGAGAGAGCAAGAAACAGAGAAGCAGGTTTGATTAATTTTCTAGACCATGAGTGTAAGCAAATATGTTTTGTCATTTTAGGAAAGTGTTTATCAAAGTCTAATGTCCTCTGCACACTCAGAGTACATCCAAGTAACTTATTCAACAGCTATAACATGTTATTAAGTATTTCTTTTTTTCTACAGTTTAGGAAAATGTCTATAGTAATTTACAGTCTCTTCAAAACTCTCAGTATCTAGGAAATAAAATTCTCCAATAGATATCCGTTCTGTTTTAGAAATCATAGCACAGAAGAATTCAACAATCACACACACATACACACACACATTTTTCTCTAAATAACAACATCACTTCTGAATGAAAAATGGAAATCACTGTCTAGGTATATTAAGAACTTGTTCAAAACTTAACTGACCCAGACAGATCCCTGTTGAAATTCTTAGACTAATAATTCTGAGTTGCAGAATTAAAAAAAAAAAAGACCATGAAGACACAGGGGAACAGTAAATGTTGAAGTTGTTACGTCCCCATTGTAGACCCCCCCCCCCACTACTTATTACTAGAGTAATCACATACTTGTGTTTTCTTCCTTTCTCCAATTTAGGCTGAAACTAGGATTCATAAAGAATCATTGCTCATCTGTGCAGTGCTACTGCACAATGTAGACCATCTGCCAGAATTAATAAAAGCTGAGTAGCACTACAAGCACCAAAGGCAGTTTGCCTGCTATCAGCCTAGCAAGTGTTCTCCATGCACCTTGTGATGGAGGATGAAGAACAGTAGTCAAACAAAGCAAAGGTATTATTTATGTTACTGCTGTGACAGGGTGGTGAACTTATCCTTTCAATATCATGCAACTATATTCAGGAGTGCAAGGAGCATAAATACCACAAGCTACACCCTGTAAAGCTAAGCACCATAAACTGGTACTGCCACACCAAGTTATTTGGTACGGATTACTAGGTATAAAATTAGGTAGTTAAGCACATGTTGTCACAGGTTTAGCAGCACAATAGGGTGAAAAAGGGCTACAGAGGAAAGCAGTCCAATATGCAAAGGTAAACTCACAAGGAGAATCCAATGGGATATTACAAGACTGGTGGGGAGGCAGATTAGAACTTCTGGAGCAGAAGGAGCACTTTTTCATAACAACAGAGATGGGTTGATGAGGAATACAAGGACAAGTGGGATATGGAATGATAGGAAAGACACTGGATACAGGCAGATAAACATTAAATGGATGGCAGGCCTGATGAACAAAGACAAACAGAAGGAGGGCAAATGGCAATGATGATGGGGAGGACAGGACAATGCACAATGTATGGGGCATGACGTACTAGGAAGGGGTCATATAATCACAATGTATGGGGCATGACGTACTAGGAAGGGGTCATATCATCACAATGTATGGGGCATGACGTACCAGGAAGGGGTCATATCACAATGTATGGGGCATGACATACTAAAAGGGGATCATGGGGAGGAGTGGACAATGCACAGTGTATAGGGCATGACATATTAGGAAGGGATCATATCATAAAGGGGAATAGGGAGGGATGCTGGTATGGCTGAGATGTAAGGGTAGCCCACTGAACAACTTACCCAGATCCAGTGCCATGATCTGAACTTTGGTGACCTATGTCATGGGCTGGTTAACCTAAGTTGGCTCAGTAGCTGAGGTCTGCTGGTTGAGTGACTTCACTATTCACTCCAGGAGCTGCTCAAGCATCTATAGGCAGGCATCTAAACACCAGCTGTTTTCATCCCACACCATTTGCTGTAGCTGATGCTGAGATGGGACATTCCTGCCTTCTGGAGAGACACCTTCAACTCAATTCTGAGAGGCCGTCTTAACCACCCTGTCCCCCACAACACAACTTCAGCTGCAACAGCAGGTGTATGTGAGACCAGCTAAAGCACAGACTATATGTGATATCCAAAATATACCCATCCTCTCATCCTGAGGGCATGCCTGCCTCTTATGAGAGCACACCATGTTTATTCATCTACAGAAAACATTTACAGTAAATTTCTGTCTGCTCATTCCAAACCTCCTCCTCCTATTGATGAAACAGACCAGTGGTTGCACTGCTTCGGGTCATAGTGAAAATGCTTGCACTATTTCTTGGCATGCCTGAAACCAGCTGCCCTGCAAAGAACATGACCCATGTCCTGTATGTCATGTCAGGCTTCTAATTTTTTTGAAAAAGCATTTTACCTGCTATCAGCCTAGCAGGTGATCCCCATATGCCTTAAGAAGGAGAAAAATAATTACCTTCCTCTCTCTCTCTCACACCAGGTGAGGATTTCTGTTTCACAGCTTGAGAAGCAGCTGTGACCACTAGATTCCAATCAGTGACAATACAGTGGATGCACACCCACGGATGCATATTCATGAATCACATGCTACACAATTCAGTGCCACATGATGGCTAAGTTCATGTAGGATGGGACAATACATAATGTATGGGATGTGAAACACTAGGAAGGGATCAGATCATGAAGGGGAATAGGGTGGGCTGTGCTGGTATGGTAGGATGTTGGAGTGACCTACACAGCAGCTGCACAAATGATCTTTTTTCCCTAGCAGCAGTATATGGAAACCTCAAATAGTGCAGCTGACTGATAAAGTGATCCACAATCAACTCCTCTAAAAGTTTTAAACTAAATACATATTACATTAAGTGGTTCAAATCAGCATGCTATGCTATGGTAGCACAGTTCTGACATCACTGCAATGCTGTATGAATTTAATTTCTTTGTTGTGGATGTATTGATTGACAGCTGTGTTAAGGAACTCACATGCCCATGTGGGTAGTAAGGTGCATCTTGGAGAAGTGTATTACTATGAAAGGGCAACAGAAATTACTAATGTGTTTCCTACCTGTATATGTTTGCTGTACTGCCTATAGTCATCCTTTCCCTAGACAGGTTAGAAGATGTTGACACTAATATTTGACACATTTGCAGGAGAGCAGAGTTATGACAGCCTGTGTATGTTGAGGAGACAGTATCAATGTGTGTGTGTCTGTCTGTGTACATGATCAGAAAAATGACACTGTATCTGTGGAAGTTATGAAATTCTGTGTCCAAAACTGTGCCTAGAAAAGGTAAATACATTTTCAGAGTTGGTTATGTATTAATTTTTGTGGGGGATTCCCCTCTCCTTAGATGTATGTATGTAAGTTGTAGGTTTTTTGGTATGCCAGTATGGATGAAATCTTGAATGTTTCTGTGTTAGTTTAAGAGAGGGTGCATGCTTGTGTACATCTTTGTGGTTGTGAAAGGTTCTAATCTGAATTAGTACACTAGCTGAAGCATTTGCTAGGTCAATTTTTTCAACTAGTTGATCACTGAAAAGTCTATTTTCAAGATTTAGGATGTAATCCTTATGCCACCCACAGGAGGAAGGCAGAGACTGCAATATTTCAGCAAAATGGAAAATGACATGCTTCTGCAGGCACTAAAAACACAACACATACCTATGGAATGGGATGCTTAGACTAGCAGATGAGGGATCAGATCTGGCAGAACCTGTTGTGTGATGTCAATGCTGTGGGTCCATAGCAAGTACCTGACCCAGGTCAGGTGAAAGACAATTAATATAATTCACCTTGCCAAAAAATAAAGGCATCTGAATCGGTTCAGCACTAGGCAACCACAGAGGGTGGCCCTCCCCATGTCTTAGTGCTTAACAGAGCAGTTCACGGCTTCCTTTGCTAGGGATGAGGAACTAAAACTTATTCCTGGTTGATGCCTGGATGTTAACACAGGCTTGCAGCATCATGATACGTGCCTAGGCGTGAGACAGCATGTTAATATTACATTAGCTCAAGTTGACAAATATTGTAATTGTATAGGTGCTTAGCATAACACATTGTTATCAATACACATTTCTTATCATAAGCACCTCCAGTGTGCAAAAGCAACTTGTTACTCATCAAGGTATTCCTGAGTAAAACAAGTCCAATTCATAATCATACTTTGTGTATATTGCACTGGCATATAACATTTAGTACACTGCAGAGTTGTACCATGTGTGTATTTAGTGGTGCCATGTTATACTGCCATGTACCATTTAGTACACCTCAGTGTTGTACCACATATGCCTTCAGTGGTGCCAAGTTATACTGGCATGTACCATTTAGTTCACCACAGTGCTGTACCATGTATGCATTCAGTGCTGCCATGTTATACTGGCATGCACTATTAAGTTCACTGCAGTGTTGTACCACATATGCATTCAGAGGGTCCATGTTATACTGCCATGTACCATTTAGTTCATCACAGTGCTGTACCATATATGCATTTAGTGTTGCCATGTTATACTGGCATGTACCATTTAGTTCACTACAGTGTTATGCTATATATGTATTTGGTGGTGCCATGTTATACTGGCATGTACCATTTAGTTCACTGCAGCGTTGTACCACATATGCATTAAGTGGTGCCATGTTATACTGGCATGTACCATTCATTTCACTGCAGTGCTGTACCAGGTATACATTCAGTGGTGCCATGTTGTACTGGCATGTACCATTTATTTCACCAGTGTTGTACCACATATGCATTCAGTGGTGCCGTGTTATATTGCCATGTACCATTTAGTTCATCGCAGTGCTGTACCATTAGTGTTGCCATGTTATACTGGCATGTACCACTTAGTTCATTACAGTGTTATGCTATATATGTATTTGGTGGTGCCATGTTATACTGGCATGTACCATTTAGTTCACTGCAGCATTGTACCACATATGCATTAAGTGCTGCCATGTTGTACTGGCATGTACCATTCATTTCACCAGTGTTGTACCACATATGCATTCTGTGGTGCCGTGTTATATTGCCATGTACCATTTAGTTCAACAGTGTTGTACCGCATATGCATTCTGTGGTGCCATGTTATACTGGCATGTACCATTTAGTTCACCACAGTGTTGTACCACATATGCATTCAGTGGTGCCATGTTATACTGGCATTTACCATTTAGTTCACCACAGTGTTGTACCACATATGCATTCAGTGGTGCCATGTTATACTGGCATGTACCATTTAGTTCATTGCAGTGTTGTACCACATATGCTTTCAGTGGTGCCATGGTATACTGGCATGTACCATTCATTTCACTGCAGTGTTGTACCAGGTATACATTCAGTGGTGCCATGTTATACTGGCATATACCATTCATTTCACTGTAGTGTTGTACCATGTATGAATTCAGTGGTGCCATGTTATACTGGCATGTACCATTTAGTTTACCCCAGTGTTGTACCACATATGCATTCAGTGGTGCCATGTTATAGTGGCATGTCCCATTTAGTACACCACAGTGCTGTACCACGTATACATTCAGTGGTGTCATGTTATACTGGCATGCACTGTTTAGTTCACTGCAGTGTTGTACCACATATGCATTCAGTGGTGCCATGTTATACTGGCATGTACCATTTATTTCACTGCAGTGTTGTACCAGGTATACAGTCAGTGGTGCCATATTATACTGGCATGCACCATTCATTTTACTCCAGTGTTGTCTCTGTTGATTCCTGAGACCCCCAACTACCAGGGTGCACCAACATTCTTCTCCTTATGGGGTCCCCTGCAGCTGTACAAGCCAAGGGTACTGCACCTCCAGAGAATGAGAGACCTTCTATGGGAGCTCTCATTGTGGCTGTTTCAGCAGCAGTCTCTGACGTCTGTAGTGCCACTGATATGGGTATCACCACCACAGGTCAGCAACAGAGAGATAGTAGGTAACATTGCACTTCCAATATTGTCCTGGACTATATGTCTCAACCTCTAAGTGCAAGAAATCTGGACAAAGACTGGCAAAATGGGGGTTCAAAGGCCCAAAAATAGGAACATATTTTAAATATTACTCTTATAAGCTTAGAAAATGGCTAGAGTTCCAGGATCTGTTTTAACATACATTTCCTGAAGGATTTGAAGTCTGAGACTCAGTCTGTATGTCATTATTTAATGACTTCAGTCCTCATATCACCCCAGTGATTTGTCAGAAAACCACTAAATTTTATGAGGAATAGACCAAAAATATGAGCCAGAAATCTGGACATTCTGAGAAAATCTGTACAGTTGAGAGGTATGTCCTGGACACATGGATGGTAGTCAGACTTAATCCAGAGTTGTGCTGTTTAGTCATCCATGCACAGTCTGGTGTTACACAGTATTCTAAGGAGTTATCTGGGGTGTTTTATGGCTTGTAAATACCATCAGGAATCTTGTCAGATCTTTGAAGATCTACAGTACAAACACAATGCAATGTTTTAATAAGCATAATGATGAAGCACACTGCTTCCACTGGCATCTATACATGAATGATTCCCAGCGCCATTTTACCTGTCTCTGACAATGTGGTCAATGAAAGAGATAGGGTCTGGACATGTGGTGGACATTGACAGAAAGCAGTGTTACGAGATGTTAGTTGTCTTAGCACCCTTTTCTATGAGCAGCAGTAACTAGTCGATTCTCACCATAGGACTCCTTGTCAACAAACTCCTGTATAGTCCTCAAGTAACACGCTTTAATTACCACATGTGGTCTCAAGCCTTGCCAGTACAGCAGCCAATGGGCAAGATCATTTAGTGGCAACCCAATGGTCTCACAAGAGGAAGTGATCACTGGAATCCCCCAACCACCCTGACTACAAACCTGATGACCTCATCTCAACTGACATACTCATCAGTAATGTTGCACTCTAGTGTTGTTACTGTGTTAATCCCTGTCACCTATGCAAATGACAATGACTGTGACCCACAATGCCTTTCACCCTCTGTTAAAATTATGTGCTGTCTGATGCAAGTGTGAGTTAACCATACACTGAACTGTATAGTCTGACAGTAGTACTGTATGCACTATGTGTATTCTGTGTTGCCACTTTACTATTGTCATGGCCTATATTTGTATATCAGATGTTGCCTCTATACAAAAGTTTCAGTATACGGTATCTGCTGTATGCTGCTTCTATTTTCCCCTTACAATGCCTGATCTGTCTTCTACCATTTGTACAGCAACCATATGTCATGCCGTTCTCCTTTCCTGCATAATCATGTTGTACAATATAGCACATACTATCAAAAGCTTACAGTCGTAGCAATGCTGTGCAATACCCCTCCAGATAAATCAGAAAAGTGGGAATGTCCCTTTGGAGGACCTGTAGTAGTAGTGGTTTGGTCAAACTGGGCATGTAAGCACATGGACTCACTTTATATTAACACTGAATGCCCAATTTTTGACCCATTCATCAAGATGTTTCTTAAACTGTTTAATACTCTGGGACATTTTTATATAATGTGAAAGTTTATTCCACAATGTGGGATTGTTTGAGTTATATGCAAGCCATTCATGTACTATGTTTTATTTAAAAAAAAAGTTAACATACTAAATCAAATCAAGTACAAATAATTTGATCCTTGCATATTCTATAGTCAAGCAAAAGTTTTCACCAAAATTATCTATACTGAATTGTAAACTCTTAATCTTTTACACCTTTAATGATATTCCAGAGTATTTAAGGAAGGGATGCATTTTGTAAATGTATGCTGAAATATTTGTAGTTTCCTAAAATGGCTTATTGTGTGGATGCAAACTAAAGCAATGTATTGGATTATAAATCTAACAAAAATCCTATTTAATTCAACTAACTTATCTTGGCGAAATACTTTTTAATGGTATGCCAGCTAGTTTAATGGCCTTAACATGCATCCAAAATAAAAATTAGGTTTTAATTATAATTTCTGGTTATTCTCAGATCTTTTATTTCTCAACTTCATGTAACACTTAATTTTAAATTATAATTTACCTGGGATTATTGTTCTTACCAACCTATATTTCTCAGTTCTAAATTTCAACGCAGTCCTTGTTGCCCAATGATACCATCTGTAAGAACTTGTTTAGCTTCAGCAAATCATTGTCAGACCTAGTATTATTCCAAGTTTGCGATCATCAGCAGAGTTGCTGATCCAACACACCAGCTTTTGAAGTAGCAGAAATATTAACGGATTTCTGGGCTCACAAATGAACCTTGCAGACCACTGCACAGACAGGTAACTTAACAAAATATCTACCTTGGACCCCAATATTTTGTATTCTGTAACTCAACCAATTAATTATCCATGTATAATTTAAGGATTCACCTTACAGCAAAAAGAGCTTTGTAAATGAATAAGTGAGACACTGTATCAAAAGCATTGGCTAAGCCTAAATGCACTTCTTCATCTTTAAGGCCTAGCTCACTGGCCCTGGTAAAATAACCATGAAAGTCAATCAAATTAGTGAGTGTAGACCTGTCCTTAATAAATTCATATTGGCAATACCTGTGGTCTTTGAGGTTGGTCTTTCCAGTCCTAACCTCCTAGGTCTCATCTGAGAGCTAGCTAGTTATCCCACAAGTTACACAGGGGTTTATGCCTAACATTGTGAGTTTGTTTACAATGTCCAAGTCAGGTATTGTATCAATTTTTGGCAGGATGCACCATTTTGGTCTTATCTATTGCTTTGATGACCTTCTCAAAGAAGTCCACCAGGTTCAGTTGGCAAGAGCTGCCTTTGATGAAACCAGACTTGGTTGGGTCCAGTGTCTCAAGGTTTCTCATGTCATTGTTAATCATTTCCATGATAATTTTTTCCATGATCTGCATGTGGAACTAGTCACACTAATGGGTCTCTAGTTCCTGGGATCTGTTGATGGCCCAGCCTTATGTGGAGGGATGACCACTGCAGTCCTCCATTTGCATGGCACAAAGCCTTTGTGGAGGCTGAGGTTGAAGAGTGACACTAGTGGGCCCTGATAAGTCATATGTAAGGAGTTTTAGGAGGCATTCTGGGTAATTATTGGGGACCACTGAAGCTGTATTCTTGGCCTTAGATAGTACATCAAAGATCTGCCCCCTACTAATACTTGGAGGGGTTATGTGAGATGGTATTTCCTTGGGGGGATCACTGGGGGTTGAGAGGAGGCTGAAGCTGGAGCTGAATTTGTCAGCCAGAAGATTTGCCACATATCCCTGTTCTGTGAACATGGTTTGATATACCAACAATTAGGCAGTTTTGCAAATTGTTGTTTTTTCTAAATATTGTTTTTACATACTTCATCTCTGGTGTGCATTAGTTTTTTATATCTAGTGTAGCAATGGTGCAGATTTTGATCTGACTCCTTACCTCTGTTGGGACACAAGGGAGTTTTAACATGGAGAGGAAGATTTTGTTGATGTGAGATACTGTATTATCTAAAGGCAGTCATTTTAATGGCTCTCAATTACTATGCATACGGATAGGCAAGAAAGTGTCCTTATCAAAACTGGCTGGTTTTATGACCGTTTCATATTGGTTATTTCTATGTGCTTCCATGTAGAGAAGACCAAATTTTGTGTCAGGCATTATTCCTGCATGGGTAGTTTCATTGTGATTTGCTGTCAGTACCAACTCAAAATATTTATTTTCAAGGAACTTTACATGTTCTTGTGGTCATAGTTACTATCTGTGTTAAAGAAATTTAGATTGATAGAGGAGTGAATTATACAAGTACACTTGAGACAATTAGTATTGAGCTGTTCCAGGATTATTATTTCATGACATATATTTCTAATCACTTAAGATAAAATGCACTTAGGTAGTTTGTCTGCACTAGGAGGTATATAAAGTGTTGCTATAATTATTTTTTGTAAGTTAATAGTAGGGTTTCAACATTATTGATATTTGGTATTTGTAAGGGGTGCATGGCAAATCATACCCCTCAACTGTACAGATTTTTTCAGAATGTCCAGATTTCTGCCTCATATTTCTGGCAAATTAGTAGCAACTTATTAAGGACTGAAGTTAGAAAATAATGGCAGACATTTGAGTTTCAGCCTTCATACCCTTCAGAAAATTCTTGCTAATGCAACACATTATTCTATCAACTTCCTAAGTTTGTAAGAGCAATATTTACAACTTGTCCTTATTTTTTGGGCCTTTATCTCACTTTTATTTATGGCTTTGTCCAGAGTACTTACTCTAAGAGGTTGAGAGGTATGATGGCAATGTTAAAAACATTTTAATATAAAATGGCCACACTGCCATCTCTTTTACCAGTACAATTAATTATTGTGTTGTAGCCAGGAGGCAGTGTTTCTACATAATTTTTGTGTGATTTTAAGCCAGGCTTTTGCTACCTGCAATATGTCAGAAGTGTCAAATGACATCCAGCCATGCAGGTTTGTTATTTTATTCATTGTGCTACTGACATTTATATAAACTGAGTTTTAATCCATAAGAGTTGCTTCAGAAAGGTGTATTATGATTGCTCAAGTCAGTTTTATGTATGCCATGTCCTAGGTTGGAGTGACTCTCTCCATCTTTTAGAATTTATGTTTAAGTTTATACTGGTCTTTATATTTTTGTAGTGAAGTTTGACAATGACTGATTTGCTTAATTCTAGATGCTTGTTTTGTTGGTATATATTTTAGGATTTGCAAGCCAGGTGTGTGAAATCTGAATATCTGTATTTTATTGTTACACTATTGCAGTTTTTAGATTAATTACATTTATGGGTTTGTAATTGTAACAGTATAATGCATTAAGCAGGGTGTGATAGTTGGTGAGGAGAGACAGAAGAAAGAAAAATTGTAATATTTGAAGTTGTATTTTTTCATAAAGTTGTACTGCATTTATTTATTTATTTTTCTGTTTGTATTTGTTGACTGGGAAAGTCTGACAGGACATTACCCCATTTCTGCAAAGGCCTAGGGAGTAATGCTCCATACAATTCACAATTTTCACTGTATGAGTTATTATTTCAACAGTAAAGCAACAGATCAGCTTACACATTTGAGCATCATTAGGTAACATTGACAAGATAATCATACAGGCAGAAGACAAATTCTTTATGGGTTCTAGAAGGAAGCAGTCAGAGACAAAGGAGAGTATCGATTGATACAAGCAACAAAAGCTTACAGTGCGGTTATAGTAAATTTGTGGAAGGTATAAGTGAGAGGAAGAATTACAAGGCTGAGAATAAGCTGAAGATGATGTTTGAGAGTTGGTCTATCCAGCATGGCAACTGTGGTGACAGATCCACTTGTCAGTACTGTGAGATTTAAGTAAGGTTTTCAACTGGGGGGCTATTTTGTTTGCATACAGTAGTAAATCTAGGGTGTGCCAGAGTTTTGATGTGGAGGAAGAATAAACAGCATCATCATGAAAGAGATTAGAAGCAACAATGTTTGTTTGGAGGTTTGTCAGATAATCTGAGTGGTTGAGGAGGAGAACACCAAGACATAACTGCAAGGGAGCAGGAGGTACATAAATTGGGGTTGTTTAGGATATAATGAGCTTGCTTTGGTTGAACGTATCTCAGGACATTAGGGAATTGAAATGTTACCTGACTGCTTTGCAGTGATGAGTTTGTGATGGGCGACTGATGGTAAATTTGGTGACTTTGCTGTGGGACTGTTCTAGTTTTGAGAGGTGTGAGGTTAATAAAGGTGCTAGTGGTATAACGCAGGGTGGGCAGAAGGAGGGCTCAAGTGATATGTTTTCTGGTGTGATCAGTAAGACAGAATTACACTCTTTACAGCTGAGATAGTTTTTTATGCGTTTTTGTAGTTATCTATTGGCTGTATAGGTCAAATTAAAGATTCTAATCGATAGGGAGGGACAGATGTTTGGTGTAAAGAGCACTTTAGCAGGGGAGAGCGATTAGAGGGTATTATAAAGAAATCAGTGAGATAGATGTGAAAGGTTTTAAGTGGAAATCACTTGGTACTGAGGGCTATATTTGAGACTTTTAGGCAGGATTCAATTGGGGAGAAGGATGACCAAGTTTTATTAAAGTTCTTCAATTGATGCGGCAGTACAGATTACAGTTCATTGTTGGCATATAGGTCATACTGACTAACGGATGAGTCACCAGCAGGTATAGACACGTCATTAATAAAGATAATTCCAAAGATATGAGTGGACTGAAATGGCCAAGGAACCCAGTATATTTCTCATTTATTTGTAGAAAAAACACACAAGCAATTTCAGAGTCTAACTGCTTCATCAGATGTGATTTAACATTCAACTATGACTCATTAAATACTAAAAGCAATTAACCAATCACATGACTTTAAATTAAAGGTACCAAACAAATAAATCTACCATAAAACCCAGGGCAGACAGACTTTTGTAAAACTAAAAACTCACAAGTGTTGTCTACAAAATGACAAAAAAATGATATATATATATATATATATATATATACATATATATATTCTGAAGTGTATGAAAAGAAATGTATGTTATCATCTAAATAAAGGTCTAGCCTTTAACATAGGTTTAATGGGAACTATGTCATTAAGACCATGACCAAGGTCACCCCTTAACCAGATAATCCACTTGGCCTCAAGTTTCTTATGTTCTCTCCATGAATGCTCTTAAAAACTCTACCAATGACCATAAACTTAAAACTATGCTGACTGCTGGTCTCACTAACATGCCTAGCCAGTGTGTTAAAATTATTTAACTTACTAATATGACAGAGATGTTCTTTAATCCTATGTCTTAAAGGCCTTTCTGTTTTGCCAATATAAAACTTATGACATAAGTTATGTCATAATATGACTTATGACATATGACTTATGACAACAGTCACACAGGAAGCCTTTTCCTCTGTTGAAACATGGTTATCCGATGCCCAATTAATACTCAACCCAAACAAAACTAAACTACTCATCTTCCAACCCACCAAATATACTCAAAACAACTCTCACTTTAACATCACAGCAAAAGACAACACCACTATATACCCAACTGAACACACCAAATTGCTAGGAGTGGAAATAGACAATAAACTAAAATTTGACATTCACATATCCATGACCATAAAAAAGTCCACAAAAAACTAGGAGCATTATACAGAAATAAACAATTTCTCACCAAAGCAGCAAAGATTTCAATAGCAAATTCCCACCTTATCTCCACCCTACTTTATGCCTCTCCAGTATATACCAACCTAAGGCAATGTGATCTAAACAAGCTAGAGACCTGCTACAACAAAATCGCAAAATTCGCCACAGGGGCATCCTACCGTAGTCACCACTGTCTCTCACTTCAAAAAAAGCACTAGTAATCCAAAAACAAAGCACCAAGAGGAGGCACGAAAATAAACTTTAGCGTACTGTAGTTTATTTGTCCGCTTTCATCCGAAGACTTCGTCAGAATACAAAAACCAGTAATTTCACAAACATATTTATAACAAACACAATCAATCAATAAAATAATTAAAAAGCAATTAAACAATTAAATCAATTAAAGCTTTTTAAGCTATTTAAAGGAAGCTAATTTACATAAAAAAGGAATTAAATTCAATAGGTTTATTTATGGATAATTCCTTATATTTTAAAAAACATTTGACATTAATCATGTCATTAAGGCCTGGATGAACTTCAGAATTAAGTCTGATCTGCCATAAAGTCTCACGCTGTTCTAAGTAGTTCTTATAATCTCCCCCCCTTAAATCAGGTTGTACCAGTTCCAAAACAGAAAACATGAACTTTTTAAATGAAGGACAAACGACAGAATGTTTGAATAAGGCGTTGTTGTCATCTTTATGTTTAATGGCATACATGTTCCCTAATACGTATTTTTAAACTTCTACTAGTCATGCCTACGTAAAAACAAGAACATCCAGAACAAATACTAATATATACAACACCTTTTGTGTTGCAATTCACAAAAGAAGGTACGCTAAAGGTTCTCTCAAAATTTTCAAGACAGATATATGGTCCTTCAAGAATATATCTGCACATGTTGCATTCGTAACAACAGTGCATCCCTCTCTTGTTAGAAATAATATTAATAGTATTTGGAATAACTAATTGTAAAGCCTTCTTAACATTAAAAGCATTTTTGGAAACAAAAAATGGTTTGTCTCCCAAAATGCGAAAAAGTTCAAAATGCTCCCTGATGACTCTCCAATTCCTTTTAATAATTTGTTGTATTTGTTCACTGTCAACGGTCATATCTAAAGAACAAACCAGTCTATGTTCAACATTGGCTTTTTTGGATAACCCCAGTTGATGATCATTGTATTCACCATAATTTAACAATGGCTGATATTCTGTTAAGCGTTTACTTATGATGTTATTACTACTATCTGTTAATTCACATTTAGGATATCCCCTATTTATGAACAAATCAGTAATGAAATCAAATTCCTTTTGTAACAGACAATTCTTTGATATCAAACGGCTGGCTCTAATATACTGCCCTCGTGGTATGTTTTTAACTATATGCCTAGGATGGTTACTGTTATAATGTAAATAACTATTGGTAAATGAATCCTTACGATAAATGCTACTATGAAACCTGTTTTGTTCATCATCCCACCAAAGGAGTACATCCAAAAAATTAATTTTCAACCCTACACTTCCTAAAGTGAATTTTAAATAACTAGAAAAAGTATTGATATCTATCAAAAATGTATTGACCACATCAATGTCACCCTCTATCACAAATAATAAATCATCTACAAACCGACAAAAAAAGTGAATGTTATATTTATCCCGTAGTATGGGCAAATGCTGATGCTCCCACCATGCCAAAACCAAGTTTGCATAGGCGGGAGCAGCAGCAGAGCCCATAGCCACTCCCTTCTTCTGTTTATAAAAAATTTTTTCAAACAGAAAAAAATTATTATCTAAAATAATTTCAAGAAACCCACAAATGGTGGAAATAGCATTTTTGGTTAGACCACAGTTCTTCTTGGCTAAAAAACAACGAACTGCTTCGACACCTTCATGGTGAGGTATGCAGGTATATAGTGAAACAACATCAATAGTACATAATGTACATGTTTTTTTATCAAAAAAGTTGTTTTTAGCAAATCTATTAAATTTTTGCAAAAAGTGCCAAGAATCCCTGACATATGAATCTTCATTGAACAGACACGGTCCTAAAACAGCATCTACTATGAGCGAAATGCCCTCAGTAATAGAATGTGGAGATGACACAATGGGCCTAAGTGGAGGATCAGTTAATGATTTATGTGTCTTTGGTATTCCAAATATAACTCCTATTCTGGGTTCATGCACCATACAAAAGTCGTATAGTTCATAACTTATATAACCTGACATTAAGGCATCATATAACAAGGAATAAATTAATCGTTGTTTGTACAAAATTTCATGAAGACTGATGGATTCATATTCTTCACTATTTCCCAAAATGCTTAACATTTTTTCTTTGTAAGCCTTTTGCTCTAATATCACAATGTTACCACCCTTATCACTCTTCATGAACCTCAGTTCGGAGCTCAAAGTTCTAAGTTTACGCAAAGCCTTACTTTCCTCAACATTTAAATTATAGGAGCCCTTTGTTCTACTAGCCAATGCCTGTCTAATTTCTTCTGTACATAATTCTTCAAATACTTTGATGGTGTGCTGCAATGGTGGAGAAAAACTCGAAGGTTTAATTAAATTCTTATTCATGGTAGGAATGTCATTCATCAAATAAAACAAATTTAATTTCCTTGTATAAATCTTAATGTCAACTATGGTTTTACTAAAATCAGCTCTTATACTAGGTAAAAAATTCAAACCATATTTGAGAATTTTAGTTTCACTATTGCTGAATTCAAAATAACTTAAATTAATAATGGAAAATTTTTCATTGCTATTATCTATGTTTCGTCGCTTGAAGAGTTTGAAGCCAGAAAAGTGCGACTTCTGGTTAGAACAGAATGGGAACTGTTCTGTCCCTTCTTCGTAAAAAAAGAAGAAGAAGATGAACTGTTCACACCAGTTTTAGAAACAACATCAGCTTTCTTTTTAAACTTGTCACTTGTCCCATTATCAGAGTCAATAATATTAGTGATGATGTGTCCTTCCCCTGTATGGTCACAAATATCACCACCATTAGGTTGGTGAACTAGGGATGGTCCATCACTATTGTCAATAGATGAAACACCAATATTTTGATGGTTAGTAAAACCTTCTTTGTCAAGTCCAGTCGAGTCAGATGTAGAAACAACATTACTAAAGGTTTTCCTGTTGTCATTGACCAATGGATACTGTTGGTATCTTCTATTGCTGTTCGTGTTAAAGTTATTGGTCTGGTAATTTTTATTATAGCAATAACCCACGCCTGGGTGTGGGTAATGCTAAATTTACCCACGGTTGGTGTGGTTTGGTCCCGGTAAGCCCGGGACCAAACAAAGCCAACCGTGGGTAATTTAGCATTACCCACACCCAGGCGTTATTGCTATTATATGACATTATTTAAGAAAAGAAACTGTTACTTTTCTTAAATAATGGCATAGTATAATGCCTGTTTACTGCCCTTCCGCAGATGTCTTGGCATCCGCAGTTCTGATGTACTGCGCGCTGCGCAGTACATCAGAGTTGTGGGCAGCAACGGAGAAAGCAAGATCTCCGTTGCTTTTATGTCTCGCTATGTTAAATGAGTTTAACATAGCGAGACAGTTTTAAAATAAGCAACGGACATCTCCGTTGCTTATTTTAAAACTGTCTCGCTATGTTAAACTCATTTAACATAGCGAGATTAAAAAGCAACGGAGATCTTGCTTTCTCCGTTGTTTTAAACACTGTCGCTATGTTAAATGGGTTTAACATGGCGAGACAGCTTTAAAATAAGCAACGGAGATCTCCGTTGCTTATTTTAAAGCTGTCTTGCTATGTTAAACCCATTTAACATAGCGAGACAGTGTTTAAAAAAAAGAGTTATACTAATGGAAAAAAGTCCGGGCGACCGGACCTTTTTCCATTAGTATAACTCGATTTACAACGGGCACGCTGGCCAATCAGCGTGCACGTTTTGGGGGGATCATGGTATAATAACAAAGTTATCATAGGCTACATTATTTTGATATGCGTTGATGTCACGGCCTAATTTAGACTGTTTTCTGCCTATAATTTCTGCTGAATGTTGTTCCAATTCGTCCCAAATGGAACAAAAAAAATTATCAAAAATGTCAGCCGAAACCATACTTTTCAAACTACCTTCAATATGAATGATCTCTTCCTTTAAACCGTTCATTTTTGTACAGTTATTGTCAATTAACAATTGTAACAGTCTCAAACCAGCATCATTGAAAAAAGCAGTAAGCACTTTGAACATCGGATCGTGTACAAAAACCCCATTAGGACATTTGAAGAACCTGAGTCCTTTTGGAACAATGTCCAATTCAATGCAACGTGAAAAATAACCGTTCTCTAATTCAAGAGAACGGTAACGCTTTAACAGTCTAATCAGTATTTCCCATTTTTTATTTAAGTCAGCATTGCTGACATTTTTAAATTGCTCACCTGCAGAACTGAAAGGATTTACAGCGTGTTCAAACAGCTCTCTTATAGACTTGTAACGCCCCCCGGCTTCTGTGGGATGGAAATTTTTTCCACTTCGCTGTTTTAATTGTCGTTGTGGTTTAGGTTTAACGGTGTCAAAGTTCTCAACGTTGACAATAGTATCCATCTCATCGTAGTTTCCGATGGGACTGGAGGCATTCGCCCCAGCACTTCCCGTGTGCAGTGATCCTTCACGTACATTGTCGTCATCCGGTTCACGTCCACCTTCAGTCGCTTTAGCCATAAGAAATTTTAACGAATTTTGAATATCCGTCAAGGTGTTTACCAGCAAAGTCCCAATGTTGACTGGATTAGTTTCTTTCATCGTAGGTGTAGAATGAATGGATAATCCAAGTAATGGATCATCTATTACCTCAGCCATGGTGGAAGCAAAATGAAAATCACAACAAAAAAAGCACTAGTAATCCAAAAACAAAGCACCAAGAGGAGGCACGAAAATAAACTTTAGCGTACTGTAGTTTATTTGTCCGCTTTCATCCGAAGACTTCGTCAGAATACAAAAACCAGTAATTTCACAAACATATTTATAGCAAACACAATCAATCAATAAAATAATTAAAAAAAAGCTTTAATTGATTTAATTGTTTAATTGTTTTTTAATTATTTTATTGATTGATTGTGTTTGCTATAAATATGTTTGTGAAATTACTGGTTTTTGTATTCTGACGAAGTCTTCGGATGAAAGCGGACAAATAAACTACAGTACGCTAAAGTTTATTTTCGTGCCTCCTCTTGGTGCGTTGTTTTTGGATTACTGTCTCTCACTTGCTGAACTGGGCTGGCTTGAACTCCCTCACCTCCTTCAGTGGTATCAACTCTCACTCGCCCACAAACTAGTAAACCATCCACTAAATGTCCCATCCCTCCAGAATCTACTCCAACCCTATCGCACCACCAGACCACTAAGATCCAGCAACAAAAATCACTTGCAGATCACTAAAGCCAATAACTCTGCTGGTGAAGCACTATTCTCTTGCGCCATAGCCAAATTATGGAACTCACTCCCACCCACAATTACCTCCGTACCATCATGCACCAACTTCAAAACTTTATTAAAAGCACCTAAAAACATGCTGGCTATGCCCTTGCAACTCCCACTCTAATATCATCCACCCCATCCAACTACTACCTTTCTTTCACCTCCACTAACTACCTTGATGATAGCAAGCTCAGATGCTCATAAGCCTAGTACTTATTATACAGCAGGAACTTCTCATTGTTACATTTGTTGATGCCTGTTATGTACTTCACAGATAAAGATTCTAGTTGTCTACTGATGTACTATGTTCTTCATCTGTAAATATGTTGTAAGTAATTTCTATGTTAAATTGTTAATCACTATGTAATCCAATGTAACTACTGTCTGTTTATTTTACTGTGGAGCTTTTCTCCCCGGGCCTCCGCTGAAAATGGACCCACATCCAGTTGGACACTCCCGGTCAACAAATTTAAATAAATAAATAAATAAATAAATGACATAACAAACAGCATGCTAAATAGACGATATGCGCTGTATTGCAAGTAGCAGAAACATTAAATGTATATTTCCTGCATTGATCTGAATGCAAACACATTCCTGTTGTATCTATATATTTACATGTTGTACACTTACCACAAGGTTTAGTAAAATTAAACCTGCTCTTGTCCATATTGCCCCTTGGATAACATAACTGCATTTGCTTAAAGGTACGGGTTGTCTGTCTAACATGAGTGTTGGGAATATGACAACTACATGTAAACAGCAGTTATTAGATAAGAAAGAGCATTTCTGGATCATTCATTCTCTCTCACCTGTTGTGACTGAGAACTTTTGACACATTCTAGTGCTGCATTTTATCACAAGGATGGAATCTTTTTCATAGGTTCGTAGGTAAGTACTAGGCTGGCTGCCCTTATAGGTTCATAGGTAAGTACTAGGCTGGCTGCCCTTCTGGACCATTTAAAGCCTGGCCAATTTCATTTTTGTGCTTGAAATAACCTGTCCCATTTGGCTAGTGATTGGCCATGCCCACTCCGTGGTCAGTAATTAAATATCATCCCTGATGAGAATAAATGCAATCATACAACTGAAAATCTGAGAGGACCCATGTATGGAATAAAGCATTTAGAAGGAGGTGCCAATATCCATTTGTAGTATGGGGAGCAGTCCTGGGGTAAATTTTATGTTTCCTGTCCATAGATCTGTGTTGTATTTGAACATGGACAGGGATGAACTTTGTTTTATGTGAATGGAGAGTCTGTTCCAGAGCAACAGTATCCTCTGTGAGATACACCTGTCTATCCAAACTATTCTGCTGATGTTGGAGAAGAGGTTTAGATCCCTATACTGAGCATTTCTGATGCCTTTTAACTTGCTGATGTGCAGTAAATCCATCAATAATGGTTGTAGGATGCCCTGTATGCCAGACATAGGTCACCTTTCAGCAGTCTGTAGGATACTGAGTATAGTGACAGGGCTTTTAGTTAGTCCATGTAGCACATGTTTAGGCCTTGTATCCTTTTAGTATGGTATCTCTGTTGGCATTCCAGTTGTTGCATGTATCTTGACAGACAGATGCCAAAGTGGCATTATATTCAATGACTGGCCTAATGAGGACTGAGTAACGTGGGACAATGGCATTCCTAGATTTAGACACAATCCCTTTCTTTATAAGCTGCACAATATAGAAGGGCATTTTTTACAATAACAGAGACATATTGGTCAAAAATTAGGTCACTATTCACATAAGTTCCCAAATGCCAACCAACTGGTCAATTCATAGGGGCATATTGTCAGTGTAGTAGTTCCCTGGGGTAAATGACTTCCCAAAGGATATAAAGTAATGGATATTTTATCATTCAGATTCAGTCTATGATTCTGCCACAAATTATTTATTTGCAACAAACTTGCCTGCAGGATGGCTAAGTCATTTGGGGATTCGATGACTGCTCATAGCTTGCAGTCATCCTTCAAACCTCCCTGGGGGATTCCACTAGTGACTAGTCTCTTTGTGGAGGTAACTTCCCAGCTTTATTTTTATTCTATTTTCTATTCATATTCTAGTCCTTTCTTTTTAATAGTGTGCATTGCTTTGGTTTATAAGCATTGATACAGAGTTTTGGCGAAGCTTTTGAATTAGGCAAACTTCCAGTTGGAAATAAAGGAGGTTTTCCTTCCTCTAACTATACCCCCCCCCCCCACACACACACACACACACACACTACCACACCTAATACACACCCACCTACCACTGCTGACTCACTCTATTTGGTCAGACTACCTGATGCTGTAACACTGTTGACCAAAATAGTGCTCAAAAAATGTAGTGCAACTGTATATCTATTTATCTGCAGATATATATATATATATATATATATATATATACACATGCGTGTGTGTCTGTGTGTGTGTCTAAGTCATTTAATTCAATAACTAAATGTTCAAATAATAGAAGACTGATCTGAAAAAAAGAAAGAAAATGATATTCAGATACTCAATAAAATCATTTAAAAATATATTTCATACAGGGAAAATATATAGATGGATTAGTCAACAAGGCAGGGTGTAAAAACCCAATAAAGTTTAATAAAAGTTTAGTAAAAAACATGTAAAAGCAGATGAGAGCTTTCAAGACCACACATAGCCGCTTCTTCAGATCTCATACAGGGGTACACAAACTGTTGCACCCCCTATATCTCCTCCAGCTCATATATAGGCCAAATCTGAGATTGCAGAACAATGGGGAAAAGGTGAATTCCACTTTCACTCTATACTGAAACCTCACACAAGTAGATGCCAACATTCATCAACCATATACTCAACCTTTTAAACCAGCAGAAAACATGTTCAATATTCTAAATGTTTGACATCACTGACTCCCTAAAATGCACACACACACACACACACACATATTTAGTATACATAAAATCCAAAGGAGAATGACAAAGGTCCCTCACACAAATTTTGAACTGTCATCTACAGCAGTTTGATAGCTATTTTCACAGCTGTCAAAATATCTGGCAAACTGCAGAATATGACAGTCAGCTTGATAGCAGAAACTGTCATGCTGTCATATACCTTTGTTTGAGAGCTATTCTGAAAGCTGTCAAAAGAGATGTCCTATATATATTTCAATCATTAACATTACTTCTTATGAAAACCTGGATTAAAAAAATTAATACTTTAACTTTGAAATGTCTTTGGTTCCCTGACAAACCGAGAATTATCATATAAGAGACATGGAAGTAGGGGGAATAGGACTACCAGACAGAGTTATATTAATTATCATCAGTTATGAAAACAATATGTCTTTGGATCAACAACAGTTATACAGCTGGATGGAAAGAATTTATAGGAAACCTGTTTATGCATTCCAACTGTAATAGATATACTAATAGTTATATTATATTAAATAACAGTTTATGTTGGTTATTAAAGAATCACATTGTAGGGAAAAATCACCAAACAAGTCATTCTTTACTTCATTTTTACTATATTAAATACTTTTAGAAATTTTATATATAGAAATCTGGCTAATAAAGCATGGATTTTCCTTGTGTTTCCTACAGCATAAACTAAAAGTAATACCCCTGCTTCAAATTTTGAAACAAAGGTTGCCTTTAAAGAGAAGAATCTGTTCTACTGGTTTCAGTTAATGAAACGAAAATAACAAAACCTGATATCATCGAAAGCTGACATTGTCAAAACTGGGAACATTAAACCAGGTTCTCAGCAAGTGAGGTAGAACATAGAACAGCATCTGCATTTAAAAGCAGTATTAGATAACAAAATATTGCTTTTCACCATTTTGAATGGAGATCGTGGTATAGTGGGGATCTGGAAATTTATCCCTATGCCACTGTAGTGCAATCTCGGAGTTGGTATATATAATATACAGGGGGTGTGGGGGGCATATCCCCTCATCTGGGGTGCAGAGGGAGCT
>NC_056746.1:89426510-89616510 GCF_019279795.1 Protopterus annectens | reverse complement strand
CTGTTTACTATGTCCATGCAACGTAAACTGCAGGATTAGATGCTTACATTATTTGAGATTAGAACTGGCACACTTATCAACAGCCAGATACACAATGACTTTGTACTTAGATGATTTGTAAAATGCAACAATCAATAAAAGATGCAAACTACGTTATGTACCACTGTTCCATTCACTGTCATTGAATGTATGCTGTTTAAATGCTCTTGTATTAAAGCTTTTTCTGTAATTTACATGACTTTTAATATGGTAAATATAGAAGTATGTTATTGTTTGTTAGTACTATGTATAACTTAGATCTAATGAAGCTCAGAGAAAGGTAAAAATGTTCGTCTCCTGTCTCCGCTTAATAAACCACGGTTTAAACAAGCAATACCAGCTTAAATCTTGTCTTCTTATTTTTAATAAGATGCAAAGTGACCTTTGACATGGATCTTATATAAAACCGAAGGAAAGCAAACCCACCCATGTGGGGGGCTGCACCCCCCAACTAAATATACCAACTCTGAGATCACTCTACAGTGGGTTTAATGGGCAAAGTCCAACAGGGTGGCCAAGCGGTTACTTATTTGGAGGGGAAAGTCAGCATTCTGGGACATCTGTGTTGTGTGGTCATGGGGCTTTTCTTCTTAGTGATATGAATTTTGGGTAAGTGACATTGTGGTCTACTGAAGTAGACCCAGCTGGGACAGGTATGAAGGGAGTTTACTGATAAACAGAAAAAAAAGAATCGAGGAGGGTGCTGAGTCCTATGGTACACAACTGGGAATGTGAGTGAGAGGGGAGGAGGACGACCGTATCTGATCTTTCAAGAGGCTGTTTGTAAGGAATGAGTCAAACCATTTAGCTACAATGGCTTTAATATCTGAAAGTAGGGAGTTTAAGAGGAGCTCATGGTCCACTTTGTAAGAAAGGCTTTTACAAAGTCAGTGAAAACCCCTCCAGTGGACAGACCTTTGTTCATTCATATTAGTGTACATGTCATCAGTAAAGATGCACAGAACTATCATAGTACTTTGACTTGAGCAGAAGTCATGTTGTCGGGGGAAAAGATTTTGAGGGTCTGTAAGAAATCGATGAGTTTGATGTATATATGTTTCTCAAATATTTTTCCAAGGATGGGGAGGATGGAGGCTGGGCAGAAATCACTCATTTGGGGTGGCATGGATGATTTTGGGAAGAGCCTGCCTATGGCTGTTTTCCATTGGGATGCATAAGCCTGTTAGTTAGCAGATGTTACATAGGCGTGTAAGATGGTCTGTGATGAATGTGGCCAGCAGGGTAACCTTCTGAAATGTTGGGACCCACTAAAGATAGTATTACAATGCTTAGGCTGGCTATAAAAATGGACTTAATATATACTAAGTCAGAGATGCTCATTTCTTGGAATATTCTATGTTTTAGAAGGTATGGCAACCTCTTACAAGTGTGAGGCTTGCTCCCTAGCAAAAAATAAGTTCAAAGGTTAAGCTTTGTGCGCAGTGTTGATTCTTCTCCTGTAGGTTTGGGGGGGGGGGTTATTTCAGCATGTCAGCACCCAAACTTTCAAGAGCCAGTATTTTAATAGGTAATCAGCAGACACACATGAATCAGGGACAGAGCTTATCTGCTCCCACTGAGGTATTTGTTAGAATTTTGTTGAGCAGACCAGCTTCCTTTGTAGGCTTGATTTTTTTTTTTATAGTCAAAGGAATTGTATTGGACAAACTGGATATGGGAGAATGAGGAGAATTCTACCAGAATGTTTTGGGGTAACAGTGGTCCATATGCTGCAGAGATTGTCCCTTTATGTAGTGCGTTATTTAGTGCATCTTATTCTGCAATTTTTTTTAACTAGGCCCCAGAACTTTTCCTAGTCATGCTAGAATGTAGTGTGAGACTATCAGCAGTAGTAGGCTTTATTTTGCCTAGTGGCAGTCTTGGGCAAGTCTCTTAACTTGTATGGTCGAGCCAGTGGAGAGGGGCACTCCTTCCAAAGTTTTTTATTTTAGAAGTTGTGCTTAAGATTTAGCACATTTTTCTCTTTTTTTTAGATTTTTTTAAAATTCTTCTATATATGTGAATGACAACCAAAAATGAAAATAACATTAGCTCCATTTATAAGATCTCAGGAAACAAATTCCTAGAAGCCTCTTTTGATATATAAAGTTACTGTTCTAGCTGAATATTAATCACTCCAAATGCCCCAATCAGCCATTTTCCATCTGATAAAACTCCTTCAGTCCTCCCCATGCTCTGCTCAATTCTAATTTATTTTCCATATTTCCCTGCTCACACAAGATTCTGTGGTACGGCCTAATATTGTTCTTTCCCACTTCTGACTTGTTCCAAACAATCCCTCCTTTCTAAGCTGTGGTTATTTCACCTCTAACCCAACATCCTAATAACAGTATTATACATCTCCCCAATTCACTCCATCCATTGTCACCCCCACCTCAAAACCAAAGTAAAAATACCAATTTCTCAGAGCATATTTGTCAAAGATGCATTGTCATTCATAAATATCATCCCAACATTGTTTGATACATCACTACATTCCCCAAATCATATGTATATCTCCAGCTTGTAAATGGCAGCATTTTCAGTACCAATTCTAAAGTCCTTGAAAATACTGCAGTCCCTTTCAAATAAAAAAAAAAATTCCAGATTTGTACCAATGTGGGAAATTAGCTCAGTTAAAAGGAAAAGAAAACGTTTCTGCACTGCCATTCCAGCCTTTCACAGACATTTCTGAACAGTTTTACTTTTGAAATTGGAAGACTTCAACACTGAGTGCACATACTCCTTGTTTGAAATGGCAAGTCCCATAACAGGTTTGGTCAAATACATGCAGACTAACAGTACTTCCACAAACAGTGCTACTAAAGAAATACATTTATTGTTGTTTCCTGCCTCAGTATCCTGACTGAGTGTTAAATGGTTTGAACACAATTAAGAGTAAATATGGAGGTGTATGCACCCCCACATCGCCCTTATGTAACACCCCCTTACATAACACATTGTCCTTAAATAACAACCCTCCCATTACATAACACATTGTCCTTACATAACAGACTCCAAGGCTGTGCACATTGGAGGAAGCAGTATTTCCTCAGTCAGTGATTTTGGTTAGCTCAAAGTGCATTTCAGTAGTAATCTGTACTTTACTGGAAAAGTACTGACCAATTCAACACACTACTTAAGAGGTACATACAGTTACCATTTTCACACTGTTGTCCTGCCTGTGTGACTTTAAGGATATAATTAATGTTTGTTTTGGGTAGTATAGACAATATGGGTGTTGTATATTTGCTGGAATGGCTCAACTGGGTTAGCCTTTATTTTCAGCTTTAGTACTGTTTTCATTTAAACATCTATAGTTTTAACTTTATACCAGGGTTATCAAGCAAGTCCTAACAATTTTTTCTTTGAGTTTGTTAAACATACATCTGAAAAAGTTACATTGATAAAGTGTCAGATTATAATGTCCTATGACAAGTGAAAGCTGTGCAAATGAAACCGGTGCATTGCTTTGTGTTCATTGAAGTGTTACTGTCTCTTATCAATGATGCAATGGATTCTTTTTCTGTTGTTTTCAGAATTCTTAAATTAAGCGATTGTTTCATCCTCTTCCATGCCATGTTGCTAGGTGTCCTAATTCCCTAATATCTATTCTGTGAAGATATTTTGCCATGTCTTCTGTGAATCATATCCTTTTGAATTCCACCATATGCTCAGTAGGACTGGGGCATCTTTTTCACTGGAAGATAACTAGTTCAGTGCCCTGATTTTCCCTGTAAGATACAAGTAAATCTTCTGCCCCATCCCATCTCTATTCTGTGTCCTAAGGAATACATATTCCGATCTTTAGATCACATTTATATAATGTAGGCTAAAATGCGTATGCTTATTTTGTCAAGCTCCTCGCACACATTCTTTATATTCTGTACGTCTCAGAACAACACACACTACAGATCAGGTACAGCCATCCTAATTAATGTCTTGTGTATAAAACTGCAGTCTCGTTTTTCCGCTGTTCCTGTGCCTCCCTAACGAATGTCTATACCCGCTACATTATGCAGGAACTCGCTTGCACGAGGTGAGTGGAGACATGAGATTTTCAGAGAAATTGCTTTGCGAAATAACAGAACAGTGGCAACACCACCAACACTCCACTGGCTTAGCCAAAAGGAAACAATAAACAATATCCAATCAAATTGAGTGGAAATCTATTTCACGGAATTCTGCTTTAGTTTTGTAATGCAACGCTGAAAAACAAAAACTAACACATAAAATATGATGAGTACAGGCAATGTACAGCAGATACAATGCTGTACAAGAGCTGCATAACTTTCATGCAATGTGTACAGTGTAAGAGATAACAAATCATGTTTACACTTTATATGAGCAACTGAAAATGACTATCCTAATAATAGCACAGGAAGCAGGCATTACTATTGAAGTATAAAAAATAGCTTGGTAATGTCTTATTAGATGGAAATCATAATTCACTGATCAAAGAAACACAAACAACGAGAGTATATATAACTCGGCATACAGACATGAATAAGAAACATAATGACAACAATAACCTTTTGTATACAATGCAGTACATGAGGGTAAAACACGTTGGCACGTTTGCTTTAAAACAAGTTTCATTTCCTGTGAGGAAAGTGCTATCGTAAAGTGAGACAAAGGAAACCATGGGATACTGCTGTTATGTTAAGGGCAGCTGGCTCAGGGTTTCTTCTCACAATACATGCACAGAGTTCCTGAACTGTTTTATACTAAATTACTTTTCCAAATTCTTTTGTAAGTGAACCTAAATGCAGTTTAGAATGTTATGTTAGTCACTGCTTCATAAATATCTTGGTCAGCTTTATAGGTTGCTTCAACTTTAAAGATATAAAAATTCTGCTAATATTAATTCCAAGAACCAGTCACAAGTCAAAAAGGCTGAAAGTAATTATGCAGAGATGCAGCGAGTCCTTTTTCCAAAATGGCTGCTTTATTCAAGACAGACGATCTGAGCTTCTGCATTACCTACCAGACTAATTCTATTACTGAGCACTGCCAGAACTTAAGTAGATTTTGGGAATATATTAATACACGCTGCACATATCACAAATGTAACATGCTCATGTTTTAAACTGCATGAGGGTGTCCAGTAACCACCCTGTTAGCTGCAGAAGATAGCACTATAGCAATTTAGGACTACTTTTCAGTTACAGTTTGTTCAAGATCAGAGGTCATATCATGTCTCGCTAAGGAAGTCTCTAAGGAAAATATTACATTGGCCTCTTCTTTTGATAGCAAAAGAAAAAAAATGTGTTGATGCGGTGCTAAGCTAGGCAAGGGAATTATAACAGATGGGTTCAAGGACGACAAGATATCAAAGAAGGAACCGATGACTGATATACAAGATATCTTTCACTTGGCCACATAAGAATGGTACAAAAACTATACTTAAAATACACAGCAATGTTTTTTCAAGCACATAACTCAACATAAATTATTAAAAAAAAATGAACACAATCTTCCCTACATGCTGTGGCAGACAGGAGAATTTATTAAGAATGCTCTGGATTAACCAAATTTCCAGTCTGAATCATCTGCCTGTAATCTTCAGTTATACATAACTCCACAGTGTTTCACTATATAATGGAAGCCTCAGTCCTGCTTTTTGTCTGAGATGTTTGGTGACTGAATTGTACAGTCCCATAAGATCACTAGATGCTTAGCCATATACACCTTTAAGCAGACAAAAAAAGTTCTTTTGCCACCTATTTCAAACGCTTAATAATGCTCAGCTCCAAAACTGAGTCAGTTAGTACATTATAACCCTGGTGTACCTTTGTGTTTACCCATCCAGTCATCAAGATTAGCCTTAAATGTACCTAAAGTAGTACATTGTTTGACCTGTACTGGTAATTTATTCCATAAGCTAGGAATACTTTAAGTTACCATACTCTCTCTCCAGTGAGGCTTGTTGCTTTGCTGTTGCAGATTTAAGTCCTTAGTGTGGGTGTTTGTAGAGCCACGGGTTTTGTGAAGAAATACATCAAACAGCACTTGGGTTTTCAAGGCTTCATAAATATGATGCAGGTCACCTCTCAGCAACCTTTAGGCTACTGATTATAGAGAGAGGTATAATAACCTATTGGAGTAGTCAATGTAAGACCTTTAATTCTATTGGTTAGAAATATTTGGGGCCTTTCCAGTTGAGCAGTGGAAATGAAAAGGGAAGATCACAGTGGTAGGATGACTTCTTTGAATCATGAAGATATTCCCTTGGAAATTAACTGGTCCAGATAGAACAATTGCTTGACTGTGGTGGAAACATAATGAATGAATGAGAGAAAGTTGTCCACTTAAGTACTGAGACCTGTTCTGACCGTATTTGTCTGAAGAGGAGTACCATTTATACTGTGAGGAAGGAATCACCCTTCTGATAAATATTACTACGTTGAACTTTTTGTCATTTAGTCTGAGATCATTTCTGATACACTGTGTATTTGCATATTCAAACCCTTTCTGGAGCTGCTTAGTATCAATGGATGACCAGATAACAGTGCCTGGTTTGCAGCCATCAGCAAACTTGGCCAATCACATAGCTGGGAATCGGACAATGGCTTGGATGCATGAAAAATAAATTGCAAACAAGGGGGAACAAAAATGATCCCTGTTGCACCCCACCAGTTTCAAATTTACATTATGAGAAGGAATCGGCAACTTTCACAACTTGGTATTTGTTGGAAATCCAATTTGCAATCCATGTTGTCTAATCTTTCAACACTGCCTGTATGGGGGGGGGGGGGGGTAATGTCAAAAGCCTTCATCAGGTCAAGTTAAGCAGTGTGCACAGAATGACCACTGTTCACAGCCAATGTAACCTTTTCAAAGAAGCTTCTTATGTTCAGAAAACAGGGCCTGCATTTCATGAAATCAGAGTGGCTGGGATCTAGATCTGGTATGCTGCCTATGTCTGCATAATTGAGTTCTGCAATCAAAAGTTCCATGGGGTCTGTATCACTTCATTGAAGTGACACTTGAATGAATGGCATTTCACTGGAAAGCCATTCATCTAATTCCACTCATATGGGGGGGCTGCAACTACCCCCCGCTAATTATATATACCAACTCCAAGATCGCACTACAGTGGGGAAAGGGCAAATTTCCTGATCCTCACTGTACCGAGATCTCAGTACGAACAGTTTGACAAATGGCATGATCGATGTAAGTGCCCTGAAAATGCCATTTGCTGAACTGGTGTTTCATGAACTGGTAGGGACCAGTTCCATGGTTTTGCATGTAATGCTAGAGAGGATAATGGGTTTATAATGACCTGGGTCTGGAGATGGGCCACCCTTGTGTAGGGGAGACACAGTGGCTGTTATCCAGACAGTTGGAACAAACCCCGTAGATAGGCTGTGGTTGAACTGTTTAAGACGAGGCTCAGATAATGCATACCTGGCACTAATGACAGCTTGGTATGTTGTCTGGTCCCATGGAAGTATTACTTTTAGCCCTTGATAGGAATTCTAAGACTTGTTCCAATGTGATTACAGGGGAAACTAAATCCTCAGGGATACTGGGTACAACAATGTGGATAAAAGTGGTAGCATTACCTCTAAATCTGCCTGTTAATATATTATTTATATAGCTGAGTATCAGAATGAGTGATATTATGGATGATCTCAGTGCATTGTCCAACACTGTCCGACATTGTCCAACATTATTCCTTAATTTCTGCCATAAATGAAGAAAGATTAGTAGCTTCCTTTGGAATCTGTAGCACCCTTAAGTTCATAACCTCCTTTACATTTTTTAATTATGTTTGTAAGTTCCTTGCTGGCATGTTTCATGGTCACCACTCCTTTGGCACACTGGATGGGGCTGTCAGCTTAAGCAATGCTTACCAAGTGACTGAAGCTGGGCAGAGACTTGAACAGCATGGGATGTCAGTTTAAGAGGTGCTTATCAAGTGATCACAGCTGGGCAGAGACTTGAACAAATAAAATAATTCAATTTCCTCATTGGGTTGGTTGAATTTAGGGCATGCTAGGTTGAAAACACTGTGGCAAAAGTAGACATATTACCTTCAAGTCAGTCTTTACTAACACAACTGTCATAATCCCACCTATGACTTTTGTATGCCTACCACTCCAAACAAATAGCAGTGTCAGCTTACACACACACACACACATGCACACACACGCACACACATGCACACACACGCACGCACACACACGCGCGCAAAGTGGTATTAAGGATATAATCTTAAAGGCTGTAATCTCATCCTCTCAAAGAGTGGTAAGAAAATCTTCTGCTATACATGCATCTCTATGAATAATAGTGCAATAATGTGTTATTGTTAACTTGCAGGATTTTATTTATGTAAAATTGCAATAACATGCCAAGATAATTTGAAGAGGAGATGATATATTCTATAAGGTAACAAAGGGGATAATTTCATCAGGTCAAATGCAGATGGCTAAAGAAGAGGTACTTAGGCTGTAGTTTTTTAATTAAACTTTATTCATTTAATAACATAAACAATTCAAGTCAAACAAGCCATAAGTATAAACAATACATACATGGTTCAGCATAGAACACTTCCTGAAAATATAAATGTCTATATTTCCCTAGGGTACATCCCATCACAGAGTCCAAATCTAACTATTGAACTATGTACCCAGTACAGAGTATTTTCTTAAATCAGACCAAATTCCTGAAAGATTAAGAGCCTATTTTGTGGGAACAGAGCATCACTACCAACCATTTTAATGCTGAGAAATACCCTTTCAATATAAGTTGCTAAGTAACATTTTATGTTTGCATGTGGCATTGGGTAAGGAGTTTTCCACTCTTTTGCCATGAGAAAATTGACCATACTTACCAAATCTTGTTCTTCTTTACCCCACACCATGGCCCTGTTGTATGCTCCTCAGCCAATACTGCCACATCCCAGGTTAGGGAGATCTCAGCACCTCATTAACCAACCCCTTCAGCTATTCTCAGTAGGGTTTCACCCACCTACGTTGCCAGAAAGTACAGTTGTGTAATACCGTACCATAAGAACAGATGTCCTTCTAGGCTACTGATTTGTTTACCAATACAGACAAAGGTCAAAGGATAGCCTTACCTTGGTCCATGAAACGCAAACAGAACAGCTGAGATATGTTAGTGTTGGTTACTGCACTGGCTAAACTGTTGCATAACATGTTTATGGCATAACCTTAACAGCAAAAGGCTGAAAACCAGAGTAGAAAAGACTCCCAAAGATGTATTTTTTTTGTACAGCTTTGAATTGTGTTTATTAGGGATTTAAGGTAATCTTTGATTGGGTCGACTCATATGTGACCCATTTCATTCTTGTGCAATTAGTGGATTTTCAGTGGGGAATGCAACAGGAAGGAGAGGTGGATATATTGGGCAGAAGCTCTCCTACTGAGGGGTTGGGGTTGGCATAATGTTTAAGATGTTTACCTCAACAGAAAAAAGGACAGGGTTTGATTCTAATTAAAGGAAATTAGATAAGCTTAAAATCATCCATAAGGGAAACTAGCCTAGTGCCTACCTATGGACCTATTTATGTCTTATTCCTCGCCAACAGCACTTATTACTTTCTTATTATTTTCAAGTTTCATCTGGGAAAAATGTAGAGGTCGGGAGACTTTTTTAATTCTTTCAGCGTATCTGATCTCTAATTTTCCTTCTTTGAATCATTTTTATACATATATCAATAATGCACTTTAGAATCATTATTATGCAGCTTGCTAGACACTAGCATCTTCTTATATCATATTATGGAGGAGATAATCTGGTGGCTATATTCCTGTTGCATTGTATAAGCTGACTCCCCACTCCTACCCCTTTAGGCCAATCACTGAATATAATTCCCCCTTTGGCATACATCTAACCAGACACATGCAACACCTAGAATGCCTACAAAGATACCTTACTTAAAGGATAGAAAGCCTAAACATGATGTCCTACATGGATTGGCTCAAAGCCCTGTCACTACAGTCGCTATCCCACAAACTGCTAAGAGGTGATCTGTGTCTGGTGTACACGGCATTCTCTGCCCCATTATTAATGGATTTACTGCATTTCAGCAAGTCAAATGGCATCAGAAATACTCTGTCTAGGGATCTAAACCCCTTCTGTAACTTCAACAGAAAGGTTTTGAGGGACAGGTATATTCTGCAGGGGATACCACTGCTGTGGAACTGACTCCTCACCCACGTATAACAAAGTTCATCCCTCTCTGTTTTCAAATGGAATTTGGATCTATGGATGGGAATCAGCAAATTTACCACAGGTCTGCCCGCTGTTCTGCTTATGGACAGATACAGCTCCTAAATGCTTTATGCCATCCACAGGGTCCCACAGCTTATCTACAGTATGATCCCAGTTATTCTCATCTGGAATCATCTATATTGGGATGGGTAAGACAAATTTCTGATGAAATGGGATAACTTAATTCAAGCACAGAAAGGGAAACTGGACAGGCTTAAAATGGCCAGCAAGGGCAGCTAGCCTAGTATGTACCTATGAACCTAGGCAGCCATGATGCTTGTTGGAAATATCTGTGTCGTAGATAGCAATAATGGGCAGTATCGTCTATGGTCAGCAGCAACTTGTCATCTTTAGTTCTGCCAGCGTATGTCCTGTAGAGCAATATGGTGGCAATGAAAGAGTTACAGACAGTGGAATACAGATCATAACTGAACTGACCAGGTGAAAATTGACAACTTCTATGCTGACTGGGACATTGGAAGGAATCCTGGAGGGCAAGTGCTGCCCACAAGCAGAATCTATGGGAATATGTGACTTATCTACCCTGTGGAGACAAATGTATGGGTAATATTTACTGTCCTAGCTAAACTGACCTTTCAGAGACCAACAGGAGACAAGTTAAGCGTATAACACGCATCAGCCTTGAGAATACTTAACTGATTATTTAACATTATGCTTCTTCACATGGATGATCATATCTGGTTTCCTAGCACAAGAGCGGAGAGGGCCACCACTATGTCTGGATTTTATGGCATGACACGCCACCCTGAAGTTTTTGATACCACAAATTGCAAATGATGCAATAAAGGTCAAAAAAATGGTCCATAGTTCCAGTCCTATGTCAACAGAAAGACTGCCATTCCATAAGCTACCAGACAGTGTGTAATACACAAGGTATTAACAATTTATTACCAATGGGCCTTTCATTTACTGTCTTACATGCTATAAATCTCATGACCACTGACTCCCCTTACATATAAGGGCTACTGTTCTACTTTCTTACTTCACATATAAATTGATTAGTTGCAAATACTACTCTAACAAAGTGGTACCTTAGAACTCCTCCACCTATGTCCTTCTTAGCAATTCAAACAACAGCACTACATTTTACAGACCACATTTTAAGAAAACTATTGGCGAAATGAGCTTTAATACGCTGCTAACAGCAAACTGAAATAAGATTCCTAAGATAATGACAGGTAAAATAAGATGCAAGACTTTCAGGAAACAAATTAAACACTTATGTAATCTTAATGACTTCACTTCTTCAGTGACACAGGCTAATAAATTCCAACCTGCGATATGCCACCACTTTATTCACTATATCCTACAGTTCCAATCCATAAAAATATCTAAATGTAATATTTTTCTATTTTAATCCCTTCCAGTAATGTAATTATCACTTATTAAGGTAATTCCACCACCATCTTCTAGTCATCGCACTCCATTTGACATTCTGTTCTTACTTAACGCTGTTCTTAATTTCCAAATTACTTCTCAAGCCCTTGTTACTTTCTCATATACTAACATATGTCTTGCAAAACTCTCCCTCATAATACTGCAAGATAAATTTCCTCTTGCAAATCGTTCTCTTCCACCTTTCTAATCAGTACCCCATAAAACGCTTTGTTTCCTTCCCTTTATTTGCTCATGTATCTGTCTCCCTAACTCATTGTTTCATACAATTGTTTCTAAACAATATCTTGCTTACTATGGTAAGTTATTGTTATCATGCAAATTTTGATATTTATGAACTCGTGTCATTTAAACTCTATTTCTCAGAGGTGTATACCTCTTATTGCACTTTATCTCTCTCTCTCTCGCTGTCTGGAGCGCTTCTTCCCAGGCCTCCGCTGAAAATTGACTCATTACAAGTTGAACTTTCCCGGTTAACAAATGTTAAATAAAAAATAAATATAGATATATTACTTTCATTGAGGATTATATACCTTTTATTAAATGTTATACATTTACTGCGGCCTGGGTCATAGCGGAAAAGGATTTTTTGGACCAGCCCACTGTCCCAAATAAATAAATTCAAATAATTAACTAACTAAAAATAACTATTAGTGCCTCTATTAAAACACACTAGATAACATTTGAGTGAGGGTGCATGTGTGTACCAGCATTTTTAGACACACTGCTGCAGAACATACTGCCAAGTACACCAGCACCATTATATATACAACCACCAGGTGCAGTTATAGTGTGTAATGCGAGATGTTAGCTAGCTTTGCATGCATGACACTTTTTTACCCTGTGGGCAATGCAGTGGAGCACACATTCACTATGCTTAATTATACTCTAATTTTCTGTGCAGTTCTATCACTGATCATAATGGTTTCATGATGTCACTGTGGCAGCACGTGCCTCTCCCCATCTAAGCAGAGCCATACACACCACAGTGTCACATCTCCATCTGTAGTCATCTGTACTATCTTTGCTGTCACTCCTCACCATGGAGCTGCTCATGTTCTGCATTGATGCAAATCTCAGCTCCAGTGTTCTGTATACATTGAAAAACAACAGGATGCGAATCTCAGCTTGAATGTTCAGTATACATTGTAACAGAATAGGATGCAAATCTCAGCACTGGTGTTCAGTATACATTGTAACTGAATAGGATGCAAATCTCAGCACCAGTGTTCAGTATACATTGTAACAGAATAGGATGCAAATCTCAGCTCCAGTGTTCAGTATACATTGTAACAGACTAGAATACAAATCTCAGCTCAGGTGTTCAGTATACATTGTAACAGAATAGGATGCAAATCTCAGCTCCGGTGTTCAGTATACATTGTAACAGAACAGGATGCAAATCTCAGCTCCAATGTTCAGTATGCATTGTAACAGAATAGGATGCAAATCTCAGCTCCAGTGTTCAGTATGCATTGTAACAGAATAGGATGCAAATCTCAGCTCCAGTGTTCAGTAAGCATTGTAACACAATAGAATGCAAATCTCAGCTCCAGTGTTCAGTATACGTTGTAAAACAACAGGATGCAAATCTCAGCTCCAGTGTTCAGTATACACTGTAACATAGTAGGATGTAAATCTCAGCTCCAGTGTTTAGTATACATTGTAAAACAATAGGATGCAAACCTCAGCTCCAGTATTCAGTATACATTGTAATAAAATAGGATGCAAATCTCAGCTCCAGTATTCGTTGTAAAACAATAGGATGCAAATCTCAGCTCCAGTGTTCAGTATACACTGTAGCATAGTAGGATGTAAATCTCAGCTCCAGTGTTCAGTATACATTGTAAAACAATAGGATGCAAATCTCAGCTCCAGTGTTCAGTATACACTAAAACACAATAGGATGCAAATCTCAGCTCCAGTGTTCAGTATACACTGTAATACAATAGGATGCAAATCTCAGCTCCAGTGTTCAGCATACATTGTAATAGAATAGGACACAAATCTCAGCTCCAGTGTCCAGTATACACTGTAACACAATAGGACGCAAATCACAGCTCCAGTGTCCAGTATACACTGTAACACAATAGGACGCAAATCTCAGCTCCATTGTTCGGTATACACTGTAACACAATAGGATGCAAATCTCAGCTCCAGTGTTCGGTATACACTGTAACACAATAGGATGCAAATCTCAGCTCCACTGTTCAGTATACACTGTAACACAATAGGACGCAAATCTCAGCTCCAGTGTTTAGTATACACTGTAACACAACAGGATGCAAATCTCAGCTCCAGTGTTTAGTATACACTGTAACACAATAGAACGCAAATCTCAGCTCCAGTGTTCAGTATACACTGTAAAACAATAGGACGCAAATCTCAGCTCCAGTGTTCAGTATACACTGTAACACAAAAGGACGCAAATCTCAGCTCCAGTGTTCAGTATACACTAACACAATAGGACACAAATCTCATCTCCCGTGTTCAGTATACACTGTAACACAACAGGACGCAAATCTCAGCTCAAGTGTTCAGTATACTCTGTAACACAATAGGACACAAATCTCAGCTCCAGTGTTCAGTATACACTGTAGCACAATAGGATGCAAATCTCAGCTCCAGTGTTCAGTATACACTGTAACACAATAGGACGCAAATCTCAGCTTCAGTGTTCAGTATGCACTGTAACACAACAGATGATGACAGTGAATAATCCGTGCAGCACTCCAAGTGACCCTTTGGGGTAAAACAAATGTAACTCAGGTCATTATGGTTAAGACTAGGACAAGGATCATTCAGAGATATAAATCTCACAAGTTTTGAAGGCTTATAATATTGTTTCATTTGCTTCTTAGTGATAATTTGTCAACTGCAACACCCAACATTAAATTAAAAATCTCATCCACAAAAAAAAGAGTAACATTTATTAAATTAATTCATTGCAAGGAATCCTAGAAGTTAGATCAGATGGAGAATGAGTCTACATTCAGACAATATATTGATGAGAAAATCAATGGTCCATGAGGGTTTCTAAATCTGTCAATTACCCACCCCCTATCTTGGACGCAGGTATGATCCTGCAGTTTCTATCCAATTCCTTAATACATTAGTTGTGCCACTGCCATCTTAGATTATCATGATACGTTGTTTAGAAGAAACACAGTCCACTTTCCTTGCAAACATCTGATGTGTTGTCTAGCAATCCTGACTACCTGCAGAGGCATAACATCAGATTTAGTATACATAAAGAAATTCAAATTTGCTCAATGTTTGTGGAATGAGTTGTGTCACCTCATGTTTAATATTAAATATTTAAAATGCATGGCAAGCTACGCTTTCATGACAATTTTGATCAACTTTCTGTGACTATAAACAGAATACTGACCACACATTGCGTCAAAGTACAGAAGATACTGACACATGCTTAAGGACAACATGAAAGGTTCCCATAAATGTGTGGTTAGTAAAACCCTTGTCTTATTCAGGTAGGGTACTTCGGATTCATCACTACGTAGGTAGATTACACAGTGGAGATCAACTATTTTCATTCCATTAACATTGAGTAACCTCAAAGCACCTATTTAAACTCACCAGAGAAAGTAAACAAAAATCTAAAATACAGAGGACAAAATGATATTGTACAGCAAATAAGTGGCCTAATTACTTATAAAAATCAACAAAATTACAATGCATGGTCCAGCAAACAAATATATAGTAAATACTGCCAAAGGCAGACTACAAATTTATAGTGTTAACTTCCTGGTAATTCTTTTCCAGTGATAATAAACAAATTCTGCCCTGTGTTTGGGATCTTGGCTCCCTCAGAGCTGCAGGAGATTCAAAGTCGGTGATGATGATGATGATTCTTTTCCTTTCCTTTTTATAATTATTTTTTGGTAAACTACATACATCAAAAGTAACTGAAATATAATTTTCAACTGGCATCTGCTAGATTCAACATTTATATCTAACAGAAAGTGACAAGATAGAACAGACCAGCAAAAATTAGCATATACAGAACATAATATGCATATTTTTTTCTGGAACCACAAACTACAGCATACATGGAGTCTAGATATTCTCTGAAACACTCAGCTTATGAAAAGCCTAATATCTATTACATTCCAAATAAAGTTAAAAAAATTAAATATGTCCCATAATACCTATAGCAGCAAATCAGAGAGGCTCTGCTAAAACAGAATGCAATTTGGGAAAATTAAATTTGCAAACATCCATTGATGGAGAAATCATAGGAGGTATGTAAAGCAACTGTTACGGACAGACAATCATGTGCTCCGGCTAAATGACATTAGAATTTGCAGTGACCCTTTTCTTATTTATTTATTTTTTCCAATAGTAATTTTTTTTTATTTCTATAGTGCACCAAATACAGAGCTGGATAGATCACACAATAGAAATACAATAGTGGTGACACATCAGTTCCAATACTGCTAAGGCGAGTCTAATGGACCCTTTTCTTATTTTACTGGTCAGTATTCATGTTTTTGTACCAATATGCTATAGACATATGTTTCACCCTTTTTAAGGTTTGTCAGAACAACACAAGTAGAGTCTAGTTCTTCTCTGATGAGTAGCAGTAAAAGGTTATGGAGGCATTATAGACTATGAAATTTCAATTTTTATCCATATGCCTACTACAATTCACAAACCATATGCAGTTACCCATCTGATCCCTCATTGGGACTGGCAACTTTGACATATAGGTATTATTCCCATGAATTCAGTGGTTTGTCAGACCATTTACTGTATACACTGCATCATGTTGTGTAAGCTACCCATATGGCATTTAGAGCAACTGAATAAGGTATAAAGATTCCACATAAAAAGAAGATTTGAAGAGCTTCAAGGTTTGCCTTAGGGCTAAAGATGACAGCATCTCTTTTTTTCTGTATGTTGTTGCCTACTAGGAGAAGACCTGTGCTTGATGTACAAAACAGTGAATGACTCCATACTATATAAAACCTTTTTCCTTTTAACAAACCTCTGGTCACCTTAATACATATAGATGTACACCTTCAATAACAAATAACATTACAATGAAATGTAACAACTTCATATCTTAAAGGCTCTTGTGCCTTAGGGCTAGACTCCTACTCCTTACAATTAGACTCAGACTAACAAGCCAGACAAAAGAAGGGATCAGTTGACTTAAATGGACACCCATAAATTCCATCTAAGGTACTGTACTCCTCAATGGCCAAAAGGCCTTCAACTTCTTCACATAACATATGAATCTGTGAACCCATCCATGTGTACATCTGCTTACAACTTCTTAAATCTTTGCTTCTGCACCTCAGTTAACCACAAACAAGATTGCAAAGACAACTTTCTGTTTCATTCAAGTGGTGCTTAACCGGCAGGTAAAAACCTTATTCTGATTTCAGCAGACATGTACATCATTTCACACTAATGGAACTATATTAATCTAGAATGTACACTAAGTTAGAGTCCACTCTATCCTAGGATGTGAAACACAGGCAAACATACACTAGTCCTCTAGCTTTAGCTTCTGGCAAATGTTATTATTCACCTTATTGTTATTTGCACTCTATGTGTTACCTTTGTGAAATATATTCCTATCTGTTAGAAACTTTGTTTATTTAAATATAGTCCTGTCTATCAGAACCTCTAATTTGTTAAAGAGAAATTTACATAAGAGTCTTGCTACGTCCACTGCACAAAAGCAAAATGTATCTGCTTTGCTATGCTTTAGCTATGGCAGGCTGTCAATGGATAAAGTTTGCTTAATATCCCATGGGTAGCCAGTACTGTAAATGTTATTGTGATGTCTGATGAGGTTGTTTGACCAGCATTCTCAGTATTGTCGTATGACATCCTGAGGTAATATGCTGTGATATACTATGACCTGACTTACTGAATCCCTCTGTTTTGACATCATACCGAAAGATTATTATTGCCTGTTGTACTGTATCTGTCTAAGTAAACAACATGTGCTTAGGGGCTTCTTCATTACAAAAGAAGTGCATTCCTACATATCAGCTTACTCACCTGACCTAATGACATACAAATGTCGGCTGTAAACAGCATAAGGTTTTTACCCGCCAGATTAAAAATAAATAAAACTAGTTCTGTGATCCTGTCCTTCTGTAAATATGTAAATACAGATCAATAACCTATAAAGCAACATGTATAACAAATATGGTTGAAATAACCAGCACCTTTAAACCATTCTCCCAGAGTATGAAACAAAAGAAATAAATACCCGTTAAGGTGCTCTAGAGACTCCTTATCACAAAGTAAAGACCTAAGAAGGTGGCCTGCAACTTTATCTTTAATCTTATAGCATGGCTTTAAAGTAGAAAGACGTAACAGTTTTAACAAATGAAGACAGAAAAATGTTCATTGCCATTAAATAGGCTAAAAGGATGAAAAGATTTGGGTGACTCTAAGATTAAATATAAAATAAATAAACCGATGAAAAAATTTTCCTCTGCATAAGCATTTAATTCCTCTTTCTTTCTATCACACACACATCTATGTGTGTGTATATATAGTATGTATTTATACACACACACACACACACACACACACACACACACACACACACACACACACACACACACACACACACACACACACACACACACATATTGAGATACAATGCATATATGCCACTGCTGTCAGTAGTGCATTTGTTTCAGGATTTCTTTTCTCTCTCTTTTAGAGAACTGATTTTATTTATTGGACCAAAATTGAATACTCTGCATACTTTCAGTATGTAAAATAATCATTTCATTTGGCATCAAGTTGCTTTTCTCACTTGGGAATCCATTTCTAATTACATTTAACACTGTGGGACTAACCTAATGCAAGTTATTGCTTCTCCATATCATGTGTAATATTTAACCCACACATTGTACTTCTCTGTTACCATCTACTGAGAGCTGCTGTTAATTATTCCGAACATGATTAAGGAGTTTATGCAAGCTGAAATTAAATATTGAATTTTCAGTCTTCAAGGTATATATTCAGTTTTAGTTAATACGCTGACAGACAGAAAAGTAATAATTCAGTCGTGCGATGTCAGTACAATGAGTCATCAATTTCTAACCGACACAAAATTAATAATTTACTGCTGTTTCACAGCAGTTAACTAACATTTATTTTTTTCTTATGTATTCCTTGCAGAATTTATTGGTGCTCTCTCTATGTTTTATGCAAAAGGTTATGCAGACACATGTTCACATTTTCTATCTGAGGAAGAAAGAATGTTCAATAAGATGATTTCTAGAACCAAGAACTAACAATTTAGCATCAACAATCCCTCCTTCTGGACAGGAATGATGAAAGGTAAACCAAACTATATTTAAATGGAACACTTTTGTCAAGAAAGGTATAAACTGCTGTTTACATGACATGTTTTGGAAAGATAGTGATCCACTTAAGATTCTCATTGAGCAAAGGAAAGCAAGTCATGTTAGCTATATAGTATGTATATTATGGCACTTAAAACAAGGATAAGGAAGCTGGGGCTACATGCAGAAAGGTAAGTAAGAGTAAAGTGTCTCATACAAGGAGAAAAGCATTTAATAATTACATACCAATATAGATGTGCTAAGAACATACCTCTCGATAAACAAACACTGAAGATATGAACACAGCCCTTTGAAAAAGTAGGTACTTCTAGTTTACAGGGACAGATATAGTTCAGAGAGGATACCACTGCTATGGAACAGACTCCACATCCACATAAAACAAAGTTCATCCTGTCCATTTTCAAGTGCAACTTACCTATGGATGGGAAATAGAAAAGTTACCCCAGGCCAGCCCCCTGTACTACAAATGAACAGATGTGACTCCTAAATGTATTATTCCATTCATGGGTCCCTTCAGATGATCTAAGACTCCATCTCATTTATTCTGATTTGGGGTAATATATATACAGTTATCAACCATGAGATGGGTAAGGCCACAATATAAACAAATGGAATGGGTTATTTCAAGTACAAAAAGGAAATTGGCTAGACTTAAAATGGTCCACAAAGGTAGCTAGCCTAGTGCTTACCTATGAACCTATTAATCTATAAAAATCGGGACATCTAATTAGCATAAAATTTGATTACAAATAGCACAAAACTCTTCCTGGTCTCATAACGAATATGGGATACTAATCAGAAACACATGGTTCAAAAGCATGGTGATGATAATTATGGGCAAATCTAAGGACATAATCAAAGAAAAACTGTATAATCTATAGACTGTTGTTTGTCTTTTGGCTTTTTCCTGGTAAGGGGTCGCCACAGCGGAACTCCGGTCCGGTAATGATTGGCAGTAGATTTTTACGAAATGCCAAAGTTCCAGCTCGACGCCCAACCTTCAAAGAGGGCATGCCCATTTACGCACACATGTCTTTCGAACACTACCCAACCGTGGGGAGGACATGCAGTCCCCACACAGAAGGCACTCCCAAGCCAAGCTGAGAATCGAACAGGAAAACCTCTTGCTGTGAGGTAAAAACGCTACCGATGTACCACCGCGGCACTCAATGAACTATAATGTAAAATTCTACCACACAAGTGTTTTTTTTTTTTTACCTCTGAAAAAGGGAGATGTAAGATGGGTGTCCTCTTTCTTTAATTTATTGTTGCCACTATTCTGCCGTGAGGTTTTCCGTGTACTAGACAGCTTTAAAATCATGTGAGATGAAGGGGATTCAGAAAAAAATATGTGAAAAGGTAAATTAAGGCTGAAAATGGGAAGTTAGCTCCAAAAATAGGGACATCCTAATCAGGCATGAAAGTAGGAACATTCCCCCAAAATATGGACAGTGGAGACGTTTGGGTAAGAAAGATAAAAGGGAAATATGGAATAAATGCATTTTATATGTTTTGTAAAAAACAACTTCCTTCTACAAGCTTTAAAAACAAAGCTTGGCAACAGAAATTAACACGGGTCTGTTTACTTGCATACTTCTTTCATTCATTTAAACAGTAATGAGGTTCATAAGAAAACACAAATTATGAGTTTGCTAATTCTTCCATAGACATTCTGAAAGTGTACACTAAATAATATTGTCAAAAGTTTAACAAAGATAAATTATTTTTTTTTGTTATCGCTTCCCCTAACATAGCTTTTGGTTTATGATTTCTATTTGTAATGTGCATTTCAATGTCGCAAACCTTATATTTTGTTTTTCTGAAACATATTGTAAAATATATAATTTCTAATTGGCTATGGCATATATTGATGATTATATACTCTTTCTTCAGAAACCTTCCACTCAAAAAAAAAAAATGTAAATACGCTCAGCACATAGCACAACATTCCTTACCTCTTTTATTGCTTCAAAAACAGTGTTCCTATCCAACAGAAGGTTCTGTTATATGGCTTTGAATAAAAAGTGTTTGTGTTCCATTTGCATTTCAAAAATAAATAAATTAAAAGACAGACAAATAAATTCAAATTTACATTTTATGTTTCTCGTGGGCACAAAGCACCCCCACACATCTATGTAAAACCTTGGTCTTGTATACCATATTACCTAACATAAGTGAAAAAGGTATTTATCACTTTCCATGAATCCTCCCTGTTCAACTACACTTTCAGATTCAGTGTTTTTTTTCACTCAAGACATTCACAGTGATTGTATATTCTATTCCTTATAGTGTCTTCAGAATGCAGTCGTTTACTCCTGGACTGACAATGTGAACTTAGCCATACATGCAAAACAGACAGACTGCAAACCCAATGCAGTGAATCCTTGAAATGCAGTCTTACAGCTTCACAGCTGTAGAGGTCACCAGCTTTCACCCTGAACATATCAGTCATCATGTTAATCTGTACTACATAACTTGAGCCTTTTATTGGAAGAAGACTGCATCTATGCCAGTGCAGGACAGAACGTCTTTGCTCTTAGATTTAATGTTAAATTTACTACGTCCATCCATTAAGCTTAAAAGAGGTATAAAGCAGGGTGGTACCTTATTATGAATACTAGTACGCTATTCATGGATGAGCGTCAGTATGGATTATATATCTTAAAGTAGCAATGCCCTTTTAAGATAGTGTTAGTATGGGTATTATAATGTCATGTTTTAAACTGCAACCTTATTTTCTTGGTTAATGCACTTTCAGCTCACCAAATTTGCTTCTCTAGTAAATACAAGAGTGGAATTGGGCTCCCTGTTGAAATGCTGGCACTTGAAATGCCAAGTGCCACAAGCTGGAAAAAAGACCGAAAACACAAGAGAACAGCAAATCTCAAAAATTGCTCTTCTCCTTAAAACTTCTTTTTAAATGCGGGCTACACCTTCCCCACCCTACCCAAACATGTGTGTGTGTGTGTGTGTGTGTGTGTGTGTGTGTGTGTGTGTGTGTGTGTGTATATATATATATATATATATATATATATATATATATATATATATATATATATATATATATATGGGTCACCTTCATTTGCCCGATAGAAATTTCAGGGTACCCCAAATGCCCGACAGTTCAATTGCCCGACAGTTCATTTCCTCGGCAATTAGAAAAAGGCAAGTAAAAGGTATATGTCCATTTCCCCACTGTAGTGCAACCCTGGAGTTAGAATATATAGTTGGGGGTGTGTGGGGGACACAGCCCCCCACATACTTTGGTTTTATATTGTCCAGTTTATTTTTTATTATTAAACCAAAGTAGCTGTACCCCCCCCACCCCTCCAACTATATAGTCTAACTCCAGGGTCGCACTACAGCGGGTAAATGGACATATACCTTTTACTTGCCTTTTTCTAATTGTCGGGGAAATGAACTGTCAGGCAATTGGGCTGCCTGAAATTTCTGTCGGGCAAATGAACTTTAGGTGAAATGAAGGTGATCCATATAGATATATATATATATATATATATATATATATATATGTGTGTGTGTGTGTGTGTGTGTGTGTGTGTGTATATATATATATATATATATATATATATATATATATATATATATATATATATATATATATAGATGCACATACACACACAAACAAACACACACACACACACATATATATATATATATATATATATATATATATATATATATATATATATATATATATATACCAGCTCTGAGATCACCATATCTCAGAGAAAAAGTAAAAATCTGAAAAATGGCATCTGAGACTTAGTATATCCAATCTTTCAACCACTCGGTCTCCACATTTTGAGATTCACTCTAGTGGGTCCTGACATTTCAAATGATTACCATGGACAAGTGTAGCTGTACTCTGGGTCCTCCAGAGTATTTATGAACAAAACCGCCTGACAGTTTAACAAAACAGGAAGTACATTTAATGATCCAATAACCTAATCCTACTCATCCAGGTAAGAAGTGTCAATATGCAGGTTTTAAAACGTTTAGTGTAATGCTAGTTTCATCCAGGTAAGAAGTGTCAATATGCAGGTTTTTAAAACGTTTAGTGTAATGCTAGCTTCATCCAGGTAAGAAGTGTCAATATGCAGATTTTAAAACGTTTAGTGTAATGCTAGTTTCATCCAGGTAAGAAGTGTCAATATGCAGGTTTTAAAAAGTTTAGTGAAATGCTAGTTTCTGTTGTCTCCTTTGCTCTTCTCTTTCTTTTTTCACTTTGTCTATTCTCTTTCCTTCTCCTCTCTGTTTACATGTCTGACTCCTTCTAGCTATTGTTTGGTAGAGAAACTCTTAGTTACACTGAGATATGGCACTTCCTGGTGTCCGTTTCCTGTTGATATTCTTCATATCTCCTGAACACTCGTCTTCCTGAGCATAAGTTTTATTTAGTAAGAGAATTAAAATTAATTCCTACATAGAGTTGCATTAACATTCTGTCTCTGTTTAGTCTATTGTCTTTAGTTACATTTCACTGGTAACTTTGTATATACTTATAGTTTGTCAGTCGGATGTTACCGAACCAGTTAGCTCAAATTGCACTGCGTACGTTGTCTACCTCACAAAGGTATTTTGCTTCAAGAGTGGTAAAAATTACTGCCAGAAATCTTTATGAATCCTTCTGGAAATTTTGTAAAGCTGGTATTAAATGGATTACAAGTGAAGCTGGTGTGTCACTTATAATAATTAATATTGCCACTTATAAGTAAATCAGATGTTAATATCACTATAAGCCATGGGTCTATATTATATAAGCGAATGCACTGAATTGCAAATGCTATATAATCGACCCACAATCCCCGAAAACCCAAAATGTCAAACACACGGATCAGAGATTTTTTTTCCCCAGGGGAAAAAAAAATCGCTGATATGTAAAAAAAAAAAAAAAAAGAAAAAAAGAAAAACGGAAAATAAAATGGGGGGCGGGCACTGTGCCCCCCCACCCCCCTACTTAAGTATACCAGCTCTAAGATCGCACCACTGTGGAGGAAATGGCAAAGTCCCAAAAACAGCCCAGTGATTTTTTTTCCCTAGGAAAGAAATCGCTGTTCCGTGCTTTCAGTATTTTGCCATTTCGTGTAATGACGTTTGACTAAACAGTGTTCGCAATTCATTGCGTTCGCTAAAATTATATGGACTCAAACCATTACTCATGAGTATGATTTCTTTAACATCCCAGGGCTTCCGTGAGGCTTAGTTCCTCAGCTTCAGTGTTTTGTCAACATCTAGGTCTCAGCATCAAAGCATGATTCAGGAAGGCAGGGGTGTGCAATTTGAATAAATATAAAATCATAATGCCTGAAATTATGTCTTCCTGTGTAGAAAAGTCAGGCAGTTTTGTTCATAGGTGGTTACTTGGCTATTGACCCAAAGGTCTTTATAAGCCTAGCAGGATGTGCCCAATATAATACTAGAGAAACACAACATAAAAGATCTTGCCTAAACTCGAGGTCTTAGTTAGCAATGGCTGCCAATATTTAGAAGGGCCATAGGTGAATTCCCCAGCAGGAATTTACGGTTTCCCATCCAGGCTATGCTTAAACAGGGTCATAGAGGGGGGCTTTGTTTGATGTGAACTGGTAGCCTATTCCAGAGGAGTGGTAACATTTGATAGGCACATCTGTCTCTCCAGCAGGTCCTATTTATGTCACAGGCCAGGTTAAGGTCCGTAGAGCAGGTGACCCTTGTCCCATTTGACTTGCGGATGTGCACCATTTCCATTTGGTTTGAATCTGAGATTGCTCTGTAAGCCAGGCACACATCTCCTCTAAGTAGTTTATATGCTTTTGAGTACAGTGACAGTGACTTCAGTTTGTCAGTGTATGACATGTGCGAAAGAACCTGAATTTTCTTGGTTAGAAATCTCTGAGGTCTCTCAAGCTGCTGAAGATGCCCGGTTAGGTACATACTAAAGGGGGCATTGTACTCAATAGGTTCATAGGTTGGTACTAGGCTATCGTCCCTAGGGCCTATACAAGCCTAGCCATAACAATTCCCTGGCTATTTCTTCCCACAATATTTACTTCCCTGGACACCTGTCTAGCAGGGCAAATGACGTGATTCCAGGGGTGAATTTCATATCTCCCATCCAATCGTCAAGGTTCCTTTTGAAGAAGGCCAAAGAGGTCCTCTGCTTGACATGTATGGGCAGTCTTTTCCAGAGTCTGGGGATTCCCTGGGTCAGGAACCTATCCCTCCAGCATGTTTTGTTTATTGTGATGACAAGGTTTAGATCCCTGGAGCATGTGGCTCTGAGGGATTGGGATTAGCATGTCCAACAGCTCTGGGTTTGACATGGCCTTGTATGTTAAGCAAAGATTGCCTCTGAGTAGATGATATGTGGCAGAATATTGCTGAAGTTTTTTAGATGGTCAGCATACAGCATCTGCTTTAGGCCTGTGGTTCTTTTAGTGAGGTATTTCTGTGGCCTTTCCAGTTGTTGCAGATGTCTTGAGAGGTACATACCAAATGGGGCGTTGTATTCTATTATGTGTCTAATGAGGGATGTGTACAGTGGGACAATTACCTCCTTTTTTCTGGATGAAAAGCCCTTAGTGATGAGGTGTGTCAGTTGGCACTGAATTAATCTGCCAGGATATTGGCAATATCCTTGGGATCAGTATATTTAATGCCATTCTGCTGTAGCTCAGAGCAGATCTGAGCATTGCCATTTAGATTCTTGACATAGCTATAGAATGCCTTGTAGTTGTCTTTGGAATCTTTGGCAATTTTATTTTTGTAACTAGCTTTGGAGTATTTTATGAGGGATCTCAGCTTCTTACTGAGGCTGATAAGGGAGATTTTTGCAAACTGGGATTTTCCTCTTTTCTGCAACAGTTTCTTCCTTTTGTTGTAAAGTTTGTTTATGGCAGGGAACCACCAGATTGGCTTCTTTTTTTTGGAGGAGAGCGTCTTGGTTCTATTTAGGATGGCACAATTCGTGCATGAATGGATGTGCTCATACAGTGCCTTAGTGTAGGATTCAGCAGTCGAAATTTCAGTTCCCTTCTGCATGGGTGTCATGAAGTTTGTCACTTCTGACTTGAGTAGCATGAAGTTGGCTTTGGAGACTTTTTTTATGGAGGTTTCCTTACTGGGGGGTGGGGGAGGGATGTTGATGTCAAGGGTGATTAGCTTATGGTCAGACATGACCAACGAGGGGGTGACCATAGAAGTGAAGCATTGATTTCCCATGTTGGTAATGACCAGATCTAGGATATTGGAGCCCCTGGTGGGACTATGGATTAGTTGATCCAAGGCATTGGAATTTATGAATTCCAAGAATCGTTGGGCAAAGGTGTTGGAACATGAGTAGTTTTCCCAGTTAATGGCAGGGTAGTTGAAATCACCCAGTATTAAGGTGTTGGTTGTATCTTAATATTTTCCAATATGTTTAGAAAGGTGTAGTGAGAATCTTGGGGCATGGTGGGGGATCTGTAGCAAGCTACAATTTGGATTGCAGTCTTACCTAGTGTTAGTTGCACCTGGAGAATTTCAGACGCACTGTGTTGGGCAACTAGCCTGGTGGTGTGAATATGGACATTCCTCCACCTTAAATGTTTCGGTCCTGGTTTGGTGGCTGAAAAGTGTGGTAAGAGTTGTAGCCTGGTATTGCAGAACCAGATCTCAGTTCCTGCACAGATATGGATGTTCTCCATTTTTAGGAGTGCCTTGAGAGAGTGCATTTTGAGGTTTAGTCTTCTAGCACTGAGTAGCATTACCTTCAGATTTTGCATGCTTGTACCTGTTATGGTGGTTGTTTTGTCCTTTGAACTTTGCCTAAAAAAGGCACTACAGGGGTGGTAAGAGACTTAGCCAGTAACCTGAATCCCAGGGGCGACAAGTGCAGACCATCGATGGCAAAGCATTGTGGTCTGTTGATCATGTCGTCCCAGGCAGACAGATACTGGATCCCCTTTGAATGACAGCAGAAACATAGCCAATTGTTGAAGTCAATCATTTTGTCCTGGGTGAAGGCAAGATGCTACTCAGGGCTAGGGTCATACCTGCCTGGGCCACATAATCCAACAGCTCTTCCATGTCTCTTTTTATGTAGCCCAGGGAGGTATGTCTCAAGTCATTCACTCCAACATGGACAATGACAGAGTTATATTTGTTCTTGTTGTGGAGTGACTTGACTGCATGCGTTATGTGGCAGATCCTGGCACCCGACAGGCAGCTGACTGTAATTTTCTACTTGTTCAGCCTGGTGAGTGGGACATCAGTGTGCCTGACTATAGAGTCACCTATGACTAAAGTGTTGAGTACGTTGTCTTGTCTTAGGGGCTGTTGTTGGGTGGTACACTGGTGTTGTGAGCTATGTGATACTTTGGTTGTGATTGGTGTTTGTTTGCATTTCAGCTTCAGAGGTCCTTGTTGCTTGGGTAGGTTACTGTTAAGGGTCTCTGCATAAGAGGGTTTAGTGTTGCTATGTAGTGTTGCTATGTGAGGGTGTTGATGGTGTGCATTTAGAAGGCCTATGTGTTGCTTGAGGTGTACTGCGGGTGTTAACTTTCTCCTCTTGACTGTCTAGCACAATCTTGGGTGGAGAGAGCTTTGCTTCCAGTTTGGCTATGTAAGTGCATCTCTCACAGGTTGTAATGTTGGTTGGTAGGAGGAGAGGGTTGTCTGTGTGCATGAGGCAACTGCTGCATTGCCCCAGTATGCCCAGATTCACCAGGTGGACAGGAGAAATCACTGGAAGCTGACCCTTGGACATGCCTGCTTTGGTGCTTTTTTAAAAATTAGCAAGGTACTTTGCAGTTATAGGCTGTTTAGTGCCTATGATTAATTTATCTTTATTAACAAGGAGAGTTGAGTGCTTGTATCAGTTTAAGGCTTCCTAGTGCTGTTCAGCAGGTTTTAGCGCAACTGCTAGTCACAGGGATGCTTAAACGTAAGATGAAAAAAAATGGTTTATCCTAAACACTGCAGTGTGCACTAGAGGAGTTAGATGTGAAAGCAGGCAACTTAAGTTTTACGTGTGTAAAAACTTAAGTTTTAGTGGAGAGCCACTATTTTTAATACAGCAAGATAGATTGAAAGGGGATGGTCACTTTTGTATTCTGGTACTATGGAATACGGTAGGATGGCCAATATATTTACATAGTTGAAGGGGAGTGATTTCACAAAATGACCATTTTCAGCTTACTCACACAAGCCAGTAAAAGCAGAGAGGAAATGAGATATATGGTCAAATTAGCATAAGGGGCAGGCAACTAGAAAGACAGTGGTGTTTAAGAACACAACAGTAACTGGGTGGGAAAATTATTTCTGCCTGACTCACAAGAGACTCAGCTGTGGTCTCTTTTTAAGTTTTAATATGCATTTAAAAGCAGAATACAAGTAAAACACAAGGTAAAGAAAACAAATCACAGTATTCAAAATAGAAAAAGGCAATAAAGTAATACAAACTACAACAAATAAAAAGCAAACTAACCTTTCCCTCACAGCAAAGTATAGCACAGTCTGGGTGAGCCTTTCTAGTAAAGCTCTGAAATGTTTTATTGTACCCTTCAAATAGAAAGTTTAGTTCCTAGCTCCACCCCCTCAGTTCACATATGATTAACCTTAACTGACCTGCTCTATCTTATGTGCGAGTCCTTAACTGATCTGTTCTGATTACTGCCTGACTCATGAGACAGAGCTGTGGTCTCTTTTCAAGTTTTAATATGCAGTTAAAAGCAGAATACAAGTAAAACACAAGGTAAAGAAAACAAATCACAGTATTCAAAATAGAAAAAGGCAATAAAGTAATACAAAAATACAACAAATAAAAAGCAAACTAACCTTTCCCTCAGAACAAAGTGTAGCAGAGTCTGTGTGAGCCTTTCTAGTAAAGAATACATCCAAAAAATAAGAAGAAAAAATGCAGAAAAAGTTGCACCAACAAAAAACAAATATAAGGCACTTAGGAAGGACAAATAGTACTAACTAGTAACTTATTGGCCTGATGAGGGTCGAGTACAGGGGTGTTATGACTTCTTTCACTCTTCAGTCATTGCTTTTGCTAATGAGGTGTACGATGTAGAATGCCTTCGTTACCACAGTAGACACATGGTGGTCAAAGTTTAAGCTACAATCATCTTGCTTTCCCAAGTCTCTCACTACTGAGTTGTTACTAAGTGTATTCTTACTTATATGATAGCCTGCAGGGTTACTGAAGGGGATATAGTGTATTTCTTTGCACTGAGTTTGAGTCCATGGCTTTGGCACCAATCATTGGTTTGTGTAAGTCCCTCTTGAAGTATACTGACATTGTTTGGAGATTCAGTGATTGCACTGAATTTGCAGTCATCAGCAAACTTAGTCAGCTACAGCCCCTGTGTTTTGGCCTGAACATCTGAGAAGTATATTCCAAACAATAGGGGCAGAGCACTGACCCCCTGTGGAACCCTACTGGTGACTGGTCTGCTGGTTGAGGTAAAGTCCTCAACTTTGAGTGTGATCAGTCAGTGAACCAGTTAGCAACCTACCTGATGACATAATGGCTGATATTTAAACTGGAATAGTTTATCAATGATGCCTGAATGTGGGATTGTGTTGAAGGTGTTGGCTAAGTCAAGGTAGGCTATATGCACAGAATTCCCTTTGTCTATGGCTCTGGTGACATTTTCGAAGAAGTCCACCAGGTTTAACAGGCATGACCTGCCTTTGACAAAACCAAACTGTGTTGGATCAAGGGTTTGGAGATCACCTATATCCTTATTTATATAAGGTCCATGATGATTCATTCCATAGCCTTACAGATGAGGCTGGTTAAGCTTATGTCTGTTACTGTACCCTTTTTATGAAGGGGGATGATGGTTGTTGTTTTCCATTCAGCAGGGACAAAACCAGTACTCAGTCTGTGGTTGAAGAGAGTACCTAATGCAGTTTCTAACATATTTTAGAGCATTTAAACTGCAAGCTGGGATTGCATCCAGTCCTATAGAAGCTGTGCTTTTAGCCTTGTAGTGAGCATTAATGACTTTCATTTTGGAGATGCAAGGTGAGGGAGATGTAGTGGGAATGCTTTGTGGAATGTTTGGAAGGACTGGGGGGGTGAAATTTTTGACAAACCTGTCAGTTATAGGTTAATTATTTTCAAAGGATCAGTGTGTGTGATGCCACCCACAGCTAGCTCAGCACATGTCTGGGTCCTACTTTTTAGGTTAGGATATAGCTGAAGAAAGCCTTATGGTTATCCTTAGATATGGTTGCTAATTTTTTTTCCGAAGTTGCCCTTAGAGGATTTTGCAAGTTGCCTTATTTATCTGTTCAAGCAGAGGAGGGCGTTTCCAGTGCTAGGACATCTCTTTTTATATTCTTACACAGCAACTTCTTCCTCTTATTGTATAACTTATTAATGTTAGATGTCCACCAGGGAAGACTGATTTTTCTTGAGGATCTTGTTTTGATCCTATCAGGTATAGATGTGTCAATACATTTGTAGAAGTGTTTGTACTGGGCATTTGTGTATACCTTAGTACAGTTGTCAATGTCATCTGTAGGAACAGGAGCTTGGAAATTATTTCTGCCATCCCTTAGGAGGGTATAATTAGCTTTGGTGAAGTTTTTTTAGCTTAATTTCACCTAAGTGTAGTTCAAGTGGTATAGCTACTTCAAATGTGACTAATTTGAAATCAGATTTAACCAGTGAGGGTCCTATACTTGTGGTGGTGCAATGGTCGCCCATGTTGGTATGGACCAGGTCGAAAATATTTGAGCCACTTCTGGGGTTGCATACTATTTATTCCAGGGCATTAGTGTTAACAATTTCCAGGAATCGTTGTGCTAGCATGTTGGTACTCATATAGGTTTCCCAGTCAATGAAGGTATAGCTAAAATCACCCATGACTAGAATATTTGGTTGTAATTTGATTGACTCAAGTAGATCCAAATAAGCAGCATGAGTATCTTGGTTCATTGAAGGTGGCCAAAAGCTAATGATGATTTGAAAGTGGGGGGGGGGGGGCTTCCCCACAGTTAGTTCAACTTGAAGTAACTCCATGGAGTTTTCCAGTCTAACCAGTCTAGAGGTGTATTTATCTTTTGATGAAGATAGACACTCCTTCTCCTTTGGTTTTCACATATTCATTTTGTAGACTGAAAGTGTGGAAGGCACTGCAGCTTTGCAAGGCTGGAATACTCTCTGTAGCCCTAAACCCAGTTTCTGTGACTGCACAGAAGTCAACGTCCCCCAGGAAGAGGAGTGCTTTCAGAGAGTGCAGCTTCTGATTTAAATTCCTAGCATTTAGCACCATAACCTTTAATTTATTTGTGAGTGATATTCTCATGTCAGAAATTTGTTCTTGAGACCTTGCCTAAAAAAGGCACTATTGGGGATGTGTTTGCCTGTAACAGAAAGCCTAGAGGTGACAGGTGAAGTCCATCTCTTCCAAAGCAGCATGGTCTGTCAATCATGTCATCCCAGGCTAACAGGAACTGGATCCCCTTAGAATGACAACAGAAACTAAGCCAATTGTTGAAGTCAATCATTTTTTGTTTATATTGTGGTATCTTCCTAGGAGGTGAGGGTAGAATGCTGCAAAAAACTAGGAACATACCTGCCTGGGACACATATTCATAGAGCTCAATCATGTCTGTCTTTATATAGTCCAGTAAGGTACGTCTCAAGTCATTCCCACCATCATGAACTATGATGGAGTCATAACGGTGGTTGTTGTTGAGAGACTTGGGTGCATGTATGATCTGATGGATGCTGGCACCCGAATGACAGCTGATCATAACCTTCTCCTTGTCCAGACTGGTCAGTATGACATCTCTGTGTCTCACAATGGAGTCAACTATGACTAAAAAATTTGGATTAGATGTGCTTTGCCTTAGGGGCTTATTTGGGGAGACACTGCTGCTTGTGTTTTTGTGTCTATTGAGTGCTGTGTGTGCTGTATTAGGTGTAGCATGTTTGTGTTTGGAAGATCTCTGGTGTTTAGGTAGATTTCTGGTGAGTACCTCCGCGTAAGATGGTTTGTGTGTTGAGTGAGTGCATGGTTTGCGTAAGTGGTGTAGTATGTAAGCTGACAACATGCTCACTGTCACTGTTCTATGCATAAGAGAGCAAGGATTCCAGATTCTTAGTGTAGATGCATCTCCTGCAAATTGTACTTGGTTGATTTAGAAGCAGAGGGTTGTCTTGCTGTATTTAGATCCAAAGCTTGATGATGGTAAGTACTGCTGGGCATTGGGTAAAAAAGGTTCAAACCATACTTAACAAAATATTCACTTTAAAACAAGGGCAACCTTTAGTAATGAGAGATCTCATTCTAAGTGATTAATACTAAATGGAAATGCATGAAGGTTACCACAATGTGCACACCCCTTACACACTCTGCAATACCCTTCTTTAATTCAGTAACAACCCTCACACTGTGCTGCAGCACAAAGACAAGCAGCACCATGCCGGGCTGTTCTTGAAGCCATGCTAAATGCAAATGAGGCAGTCCAGGGGAGTGGCATATGCTAATTAGCATTGTGCTCTCTCCCCTGGAACTGCCTCCCATGAAATCACTGAGACGTGTACATCAGCATGGGCACCCCTATCATGGCATGATAGTGAACTCAGCCAAAAGGCTGCAATCAGTCACCTAGAAGGATGTAAGTACTGATGATTTCAGTAGTAAGAGTCACCAAGAAAGGGGTAAGTACTGGGGATTTCAGTAGTAAGATAGGGTCAAGGAGATGTGGGAGGGCCTGCATGCCCACGAGTTTTGTGTGTGTGTGTTTCTGCAAGGGAGATACTGCAATGGTGAGTAGAGACCATGTGTGAGAGTGTGTGTGTGTGTGTGTGTGTGTGTGTGGGGGGGGGGGTTGGGTGGCTATCATAGCTTCACACCCCTAGACTAATGAGCATAGCGTACAGTATTGTGGGGAGGGGGGACCAGGAGCCTTCAAGAAATATTACTCCTGTACCATAATGGCACTCAAACCAGTGTGGGTATTAGCCACCAGGGAATGTTACTTCTGTGCCACAGTAACCAGTATGGGGATCATGCTACCTCATCACATTAAGGTTCATGATAGACAGGTCCTATTAATGCAGGCTGGTACTTTGGGATTCATAGATACATTAGCTGCAATGTGTAAAGACCTCGTTATTGGCTAACTTACATGTCTATAAGTACTTACATGTCTATAAGTTGCGGTTTACTAGTGCAAAGTGCAAATCAGCACATTCTACTTTAGTTAACTATAGCAGCCACATTTTGTAAGCTCAGGTACTCAGGAACCAAATCCCAAATCACCCTCCTACACCCACAATCACACAATAAAACACCACATACCCATACTTGTTCCTGTTACAATTATGTCTACAATGTGTTTTTCCCCTGTCCAGATAAATCAGTAGTGAAGTTTATACTCATGCAAGAAGCCACACACTGACAAAGCCAAAGGATTATACAGTATAAAAACTGCCTACAACAAACTGCAAGGTGAAAGGGGCACAGGACTGATAGAATAACTCCTGACAGACACGATGTAAACTACCGGTAGGCTCAGTCTTAGGCCTAGAGGGACAGAGGTGCTTAAACAACTCAATGACTATACCTGTAACATAAGATGCAATAGAAAAGGGAGTCAGAGATGCGGTGCAGGAGAAGGACTAGCAGAGAAGAGCTAGCAGAGTTAATCTGGCAGTAAAAGGACACAAAAATGCTAGCAGAACAAATGCAGTTACTCTGGGCATGGCTGGGTAGTATTAGAAAGCAGTGAGGGGCTTAAGTCTTAAGATCGGGCAGGTCCTGGCAATAATCCAGAATTAGTATCAAACAAATGTGAAACAGTAAAAAGGGGTATGCTGGGGAGGAAGTGTAGCTGTATAGGAAGAGGTTATTCAGTATTGAGGGAGAACAGAGTGAAGGAGGTGGTGAACGTTGCTGGTATCATAGAAACATGGACTAGTGAAAAGAAATAGTAAAACATGGAGGTGAACACCTATAGGCTTTTCAGAAATGATAGAGATGGGATGGAAGGTTGTTGAACAAAAAATACAAAGGAGAGCTTCAAAATGGAGACCCTAGAGGTCTTGTCTCCATGGATAGACAGGTTTGTTGCACAGCCACTACCCCTCTCTGGAACAAACTTCCTTTCCAGATCAAGCAAATGACACACTATCTTCCTGGAAAAAGGAATTCGAGAACTGGATGGGTATTCACGCTTGCTATGACTGGCCTACCTCTCCTTGAAAAAGGAAATAAGGTCTAAGGGCATGGTGCAGTTTAAGGTCTAAGGGTGGGCACATACAAGCAATTAGTGACCACATGGTGCAGCTTAAGGTCTAAGGTTGGGTACTTGCCTTGACGTCCCCTCTCCTCATGTTCACATAAGTCCTACAAACAACCATAAACTGAAAGCTATGCTAACAGAAGAGATGGAAGCAAAATGGATAGTGATGCTTAGAGCAAATTATAGACATGGGCTTAATGACTGTGTGCCCACGAAACCTGTACTTGGAAAAAGAGCTTTACGTAGATAGGCTCTTTGTTTTTGTTATTTTATTATTTTTTATTACTTATTTGTTTTAATATTTTTTTACATTGTGAAAGTATTATATTGTTATGATATACTTAGTTTAGGAATGAAAGTCTTCTATAAACATTTAGTAATAAATAATATCTTTTTAAATGTTAATTGATGAAGGTCATGTGATTTAGAAGTAAGATATAAAGGTGTGTGTTTGTATTGTATGCGTCTACACCTGATGAAGCTGATTGCGAAAGCGCTTGTGTTGCAATAAAGACAGTACTGCTTGAAAGTTTCTATTGCTGGATTGAAGTTTGTGAGATCTGGAGCCTTATTTCACCAGTATTTTTATGCCTTTGGACTTATGCATTGACATTCGTGAGTTCTGGAGCCATACCTTAGCAGTGTTTTTTATGCGTTTTGGACTGACTATTTTCATCTGCGAAGGTACCCTGTGTTTGTTGGGCGTTTTTATTTTCATAAATTAAGAAATACTGTGCTTTATAAAAGAATGTATGTGATCAACATGTGAGGTGACATGCTCCAAACTACTTGAAAGTCATTATATACAAAAACATAGAAGATTAAGATCGACTCACTGAGCATAACCTCCGTATTATGTGTTTGAGAATGGATGCCAAGAAATTCACCTCGAGAGAGCGAATCTTGGCATTCCGTGTTTAGCGGGTATAGTACAAGGTTACAATCAGTGGGATGATCATAAATCTTTGTAGTGAATGGAGCTTTATCTGCTCCATGTGCTATTAGTTACAGAGAAAAAAATTGCTAAGTGTTTTGTTAGCTTTCCCAAAGCTGGAAAACACTTAGTGGATGCTGTCAGAAATGCTGTGTAATGCTGTAAGTCATGTTTACACTTACCTTTAATGCCTCATTACTGTCTAGATTTTCGCAGAATGTCCAGGTTATTGTTTCATATTTTTGGTCTGTTCCTCATACAATCTGTGCTTTTCAGACAAACCACCAATGTCTGAAGCCACTAAACAATGACTTACATTTGAGTTTCAAAGTTTGTACCCTTCATATTATGCATGCAAACACATCCTATTACTCTAGCGACTTTCTAAGTTTTTCTGATGGAATATGTTAAGGGTACAGAGAGCAGGCAGAAACAAACATTTTGTTCTGCTGCTGTCATTTGTTAGTCAGTACAGGCACATTTTACAGCCAAGAGGTAGACCCAACCTTAAAATAAGCAGGGGGTGCTTAACAATTAAGTATGGGTCACTTGGCACTTAACTGGTTTGTCTTTTTCTGAATATCGGAACGTAATGAGCGAGCTCCATGCACCACTACAGCAGTGGTATGGCAATGGTACGGAAATGACGTTTTCAGAATGGTGGACAGCGTCATAGGTACAACAGGTACATCATGCATGCACAGTCCTAATGTGGCTTGGACTGCAGACTTTATTAGCAGAGTGGTGGACAGCACCCCAGGTACAGCATGTATACAAAATCTTTATGTGGTTTGGACTGCAGCCTTTAATGGAAAAGGTCAAAATAAATAGCAATAAATGCATTGCTTCAATACATGTTTACTGTTCACCTGTTAGCTTGTGCTGGGGGATGGTTGGGCTGGCTTTACATTTTTTGCATGCATCTGGACAGTTTATATTCAGTGAGGCCATTGCTACACTCTGCAGGAAAATCAAGAGCTCAGACTCTCACTGCAGGAGCTTATCACGTTCAGGGATAAGGAGAGTATTGAACAAGGCTGCAACCAGAACACAGATTCGAGAAATGTCCACTTCAGATAGTCACATTAGGAATGGTTCAGTACAAATCATGCATTCTACAGCACAGCTTTACATGTATTTGAAACCCCCCTACAAATAATCAACATTCAAAGTGCCAAATCATGGATAATTTACCATTCAGCAAGACAGTAATGAAAAATGTGTTTGTGTAAAATGCATCACTTAATGCTCAAAACTGCACATCTATAACTGCTGTGCATATTTATCAACAGTTTCATATTTCATTCCTTAAGAAATCATGAATGAATAAGGAAAAGGGCCGTATTCTGCCAGACACGGTGACACTGCTCACTTTACCAGGGTGATGATCACTGTCCTCTGATTGCAAAAGATCTACAGATCAGATTTTTTAAGTATGAGCAGTGACTTTGACTGCCAGATATGCAGAATGCTACACCTGTAAGGGATATGAAGGTGGTCTTGCTTAATCGGCAGGATTTTCTGATATGTACATTACTCCACATTAAAAATAGCATCTGGTGGTCAAGATGCATGGTAATTTATATTTACCATACGTTCACAGCTATGGAAGGCAAATGTAGTTTCCTGAAGTGCAGTGCATCTAACATCTGTGACAGATATGCAGTTTTAGACATCATTCAGACAGTGAATACAAAAAGCTACATTTGGTTTTAATGGTGATCACACAAGTAATAGCTGGAGGGCTACATCTATATCTTTAGAACACTTCTAGCTGAACAAAACACGCAGGCTGACAGGTTTACAGATAAAGCCTGTGTTTCAGCTACTGTGCAATGAGTTGGTAAATTAATCTGCACTATGCTTGAAGAAGTAGGACTTACCCCATTGGGTGTCTGACATCAGTGGTATTAAATTTTAATAATGCAATACTCATGACGCAAGTTTCAACTAAACACCCATGCGATAAACATTATAATTTATTAATGTGCCATTCATGGCTGAGCATGCTGAGTTGTGATTCACCCACCTTCAAGAAGAAATACTACTGCATGAAAAGTGTTATGAGAAATGACATAGTGATTTACATCTGAGATCGCTATCTAAAATGAAACATTTTGTAACCAGTTTCATTAGAAAACTGTTACTCTCAAGGTTAGCCAAAAACATATTTGCAGCAAGTGTTTTGTTTAAGTTTAACCTATTTACATTTGTTGAGAAAAATGATGAATTCAGAGCAGCACCAAAATCAGGTGTTTCATTAACAGATAAACAAAGGTAATGAAACATTAAGTTAGTTTTAACTATATGACTGGAAGTCCATTTACCATTTCAGGGTTGGTGTACATGGCATTACCAAGAATCAGGGCTTTAACAGCAGCAGTTCTTTTGACCACATCAGCGCAGTGGAACAGACGGACCAGCTATGAAGTAGTAAATCCACTGTGTCTTTGAAACATCACTATGAATATAAATATACAGCACTCAAGCATGCGACCAAAACAGCGAGATGCAAGCTCCGAGTGACATTTCTAGGAGACGCTGACAGTTTCCCATTTATATTATTATCATCTAGAAGTTTCCCACCTTTTTTTCTACTACAGGAGGATTACATGGATCTTTTTATAATACATAGCAGACAAGCTTGAAGATAGGCCACTGTTTAAAAAAAAAGTCACTCCTTTATTGTATAAGAATTGTTCTTATCCTGTGCTGTAATTTGATTAACAAATGTTATCAAAACAGTGCATTAGCTCTGAGATACTGACAGGCTTTAGTAGTCTGTAGGCAATAAAGCTCCATGAGAATTCCAGATATTCCTCTAACCTGTATGCATTTTAATAGTATGAATTATTTGTTATATGCTCATTCATTCTACGATAATCTACTTAATCCAGTTTAAAGTTAGAAATATTCCATTAGCATTAATTTAAAACTAGGTTAAAATAATCAGTCTATAATGCCATGGGTACAATCCACCTCTCCCCAAACCAAGAGGGGCGATCTAGCATTTGATAAATATCACTCATGTACATTCCCTGGTCCAGCTCCTAAAATGGAACTATCCACAAGTAATTTTGCATTTACCTGCTGCATTGTGAGACTATAGTAGTGGAAATACGTTTTCCACACCTGAGAGAGTGTTTCTCTGTTCCCATGGCTGTGTGACTATGGATTTAGAATGTACAAGTACTGAAGGAGATTACGTTTCTTTACTGAATCATCCCACGGATAATTTGGGATGGTGGTCAATGACCTTACCTTGCCCAGTGTCCTGTCAGTGGGTTATGTGCCAGTTTCTCATTCAGCACTCCCCAAGGATACATATGCAACAAAATCAAACCGTATCCACCTTCAAAATTAACATATGAAGCATTCTAATTGTGTGATATAATGTTTTATAAGGTACTCTTAAGAGACAAATTGTGCAATTAATAATAAGTAATAAGAGCAGTCATCACTCAGACCGATCCATTTTAAACTATTATCTTCTTTCCAGATACCTAATCAGATCACATTATAATAGAGGAAAGACAAACTGGGTTCATTTTAAACAAGTAAAGGGTTGAAAATCCAACAATAGCCACCATTCAATACATCCTGGGATATATTTTCCAAACAAAAGCATTAAAAGTCCAAACAAACAAACAATTCACTAAAAACTGTAAGAAAAACCCAGCCAAGTCAGAGTTTTCACTGTGGTACCTTAAACCGTCTGTAATTGTTTGTCTTTTTGGCTTTTTCCCGGTAAGGGGTCGCCACAGCGGAACTCCAGTCCGCTAATGATTGGCAGTAGATTTTTACGAAACGTTGATGTGCCAGCTCGATGCCCAACCTTCAACGAAGGCACGCCCATTTACACACGCATGTCTTTCAAATGCTACCCAACCACGGAAAGGACATGCAGACTCCACACAGAAGGCACTCCCAAGCCACGCCGAGAATCAAACGGGAGAACCTCTTGCTGTGAGGTAACAATGCTACTGCCGTACCACCGCGGCTACCCGTACCACTCCTGTAATGCAAAGACATAAAAAGTAAAAAGGTCATCAGTGACAAGATGTCCCTGAGGGATCATCTGCATATATCCCGTAGGCCTCCATTACAAGAAGTTTAAGGTATCACACAGTGCTTGGCTGGGATATATTTCCCAGTACCTTAGCTAGGACACAGAGAGTATTTCCTTCCTGCCAATATAATAAAACCCTCAGCAGTGAAAAGGTATAAAAAAACATGGTCTGTGCACATTAAGTTGCACATCAACATGTTTAAATTAAATGCTCCTTTGTGGATGCAACATGCAACTGACAGGCACCTAATGCAACTTGTGAATAACCAAAGCTTCTTATACTGCTAAAGGAAGAAAAGTCAAATAACTAGAACTTTTTATCGACAGGAAGCCATTTCAATAGTCTATCTTCCAGCAGCTGTAGTGCAAACAAAATTAAGTTTATTTAAAAGACTACACTACCCAAATTAAATAAAAAAATGTAAAAAAAAAAATAGAAAAATGAAGCACGGTCACAACTACTAATATGTATTTAAAAATACCAAAATCACATTGCCAAAAATGTTATCTTAAAATTCATGCTTAGAAAGAAAGTAATTAACTGTACTAGAGAAACAAAAGGTATGCCATGCTGTCTGAAAAAAATATGCCATGATCCATCCACAAGATCCATGAGTTTGATTATGAGTTCTCTTGGAGTCAAGAATGGGGTTTTAGCAGCTCTCTGCTACTGATCTTAGGTCTCTGCTAAAAGCATTCCACCCGATACAATATGCAGTATGACAGCTATATTACATTCAGTAAAATAATAACTGACTAAATAAATATGCAAGCAGTTAGATTGGATTAAGGTTTAGAATTCAGTTCAAACCACAAATAAAAAACCCAAGAACACATTGAATACTATATACATTTTTTTATTTATTTAACATTTGTTTACGGAGAAAGTCTGACTGGGATAGAGCCCATTTTCAGCAGAGGCCCGGGAGGAAACACTCCAGACACACGTCTTTGGAATATAACAATAACAAAAAAGGGTAGATAAGACAATGAAAACAAAAGGTCTTTTCAAAGCTGAAATCAAAGAACAGAGCAAAAAGACAGCTTTAACACATTCTGCAGTGAACACAGATGGTAGGATAACATAAGCATATTTTTATACATTATACTTTTTCCAAATTAATGTGTGCACATATGGACACCCATGCATTCCTAAATGGTGCACCCAATCCTCATCAGTCAGATGTGCCCCTCTACCTATTTGCTCTATTTGATGAGCACACTCCCATATTAATATCATAGTAGAAAAAGAGCCCCCTCTATTTTCCGCCCATCGTTGGACTTCATTCTAGAATCTTCATTGCCCACATCACTCTTGTTCCAACTGTCAAAGTGGTTGAGCAGTTCTTGTTTGGCATATTTTGTTGTACTTTCCAGTTCCTTCCTGCCTCATGTCGCTTGCAGTTTTTCACTCTCTTTCTATACTGTTCTCTCCATACAAATTTTTCCGATTTTTAGTTCACTGTTGCATTCTTCTTCATCTTTTTAGAACACGTATAATCTCTTAAATCTTTTCCAGCTATCCTCTTCTGTTCCTCCTCTCTGCTTCATCTTCTTTTGGCAGGTCCCTTTGAACTGAATTTTTTTATTAATTTATTTTTTATTTTACATTTGATAACCGGGAAGGTCCGACTGGACACAGGTCCATTTTCAGCGAAGGCCCGGGAGATAAGCTCCAAAACCACACAGAATACAAGATAATTACATGGAACATTCATTTCATTTCATGAGAGCTTTCATTGCATACACAAAAGGAGATGAAACATACAGTGTGGAATAAATTAAATTAACAATTCATACAATAATCAAACATTGAGCTTTACAGTATCAACGAGGCAGTTTTTAGCATTCAGAAGACAGACTGTCTGTGAGTAGCTGGGGTACAGAGGTATTATCTTTTTAAGGGTTAGCCTGGTGAAATTTTCTGAAAATGGTTTTTCAAGAGTTTTTTAAACTGAGTAGTGGAGGTGGTAGAGGTTGTATGGTTTGGTAGGGTGCTCCATTTTTTGGCAATGGTGCTGGCAAAAAGGGATTTACCAGCATCATTTCTATGCTTGATGACTTTATGAGGTTTTGGTTGCTGGATCTAAGAGTTCTAGTGGGGATGTGTGGTTGTATGAGTTGCTGTAATGCAGGGTTTAGGTTGGGAAAGTAGTAGAGTTTGTGAGCAGTAGATAGTTGGTTGAGTAGTAGCATATGAGGTAGCTCCAACCAGTTGACCTGCTTAAGTGACAGACAGTGATGGGACCTATAAGAGGCTTCGGTAGCAAATTTGGCGATTTTGTTGTAACAAGATTCCATTTTATTTAGCTCGGTTTGATGGAGATTACTTAAGATGGGAGAGGCATATAAGAGGATGGATAAGAGATGGGTCCTTGCAATGGTTGCTTTGGTGTTATTAGTCAAAGTGTTTATTCCTATAAAGGAGTCCGAGTTTTTTGTTAACTTGCTTGATGGTTTGAGCAATATGGATGTCAAATTTAAGATTGTTGTCAATTTCAACTGCTAGAAGTTTGTGTGTGTGGTAGGGCTGATTTGAATGTTGCCTTTCGATTTGATGGAGAAGCTATCACTTAGGGGTGGTTGTTTTCCTGGGCCAAATATAATAAGTTTCTTTTTTTTTGGGATTGAGAAGAAGTTTGATATTGGTGAACTATGTTTCTGTAAGGGTAAAGTAGTTTAGGGTTAGAGATTGAAGTTCATGCAGTGTGGAGGCAGCTCTAATAAGGGTGGTGCCATCTGCATACTGTACTACTGACACAGGGTGAGAATAAAGTGATGTGGTTAGTATATAGGGAGAACAGTAAGGGACCAAGAATAGACCTTTGAGGGACTCCTATGGTAACTGGCAATAGGGGGGACAGTTGCTCTTTCCAGAGAACTGTTTGCTGACGGCCTGATAGGTAGCTGTTAAACCAAGCTATAGAGCAGGGGCTTATGTTTATGATAGATAGAGTATTAAGAAAAATGCTGTGGTTAACCATATCAAAGGCTTTTGATAAGTCTAAGAATATGGAGGATATAAACAGACCCTTGTTTTGGTGGTGGTTAACTATATCTGTGAATGATAGAAGGGCTGTAGTGGTGCTGTGTGATGGTCTAAACCTATGTTGTGAAGCACAGAAAAGGCTGTTATCATTGAGGTGTTGCATTAGTTGAGTGTGAACCACTCTTTCTGATATTTTGGACAAAGGTGACAGCATTGCAATTAGACAATAACTGGTCAGCTCTAAGGAGTTCCCCCCTTTGTGTAGTGGAATGATATGTGAGGTTTTCCAGGAGGTGGGTACTTTGCTTTCAAGCAGTGATCTATTTATGAGACTAGAGATTGGATAGGCTATGGCATCAGCTGATATCTGAAGGAAGTCTGCCGGAAGCTTATTGGCTGCTAGTGTGGTTGGTTTTAGTTTTTTGAGGAGCTTAGAAATTATTCTGGTGGACACGGAGTGGAGGTTGAATTTGGAGATGTTGGGTTGAGTATTGAGAAGGGTGGGGGTGTTTGTTGGTGTGGGACTACTGGTACTGTTTTTGAAATTGGCCAGGGTCTGGACAGTTTCAGTAAAGAATTTGTTGAATTGTGTGGGAATGTCTTCAAGACTGCTAGGTAGCACTGGGGATGGGGTGGTGGTTTTTCCTGGGTGGAGTATGCCAGTTAATATGGCCCAGAATTTCTGGGGGTTATGAACATATTTTTCTTGCATGTTTTTGTATTAATTGGCTTTGTCTGGTTTGATATGCTTTTGTTTCGGAGTTCTAGATAGTTTTGTCTAAGACATAAGGTTTTATTTCTCTAATACTGTGCCCAAGCTTTGTCTCTTTCTTTCATTTTAGTTTTGGTGTCCTTGGTGAGCCATGGGGCATAGTTATTTTTTATTCTAATGGTTTGGGAAGGTGCATGATGGTTTAAATGTTTAGGAAGGTTGAGTTGAAATGTCAACGGCTTTGTCTAGGGCAAGTTGTTTAAGGGTGGCCCAGTTGACATTTTGTAACTCTTGGATGAAGTTAGTGGCTATAAACATTTTTCTGTTACGAACCTCCCTGAAGATGGGTTGGTTGACAGATTCATAGGTTCATACTAGGCTATCTGCCCTAGGGCATTTATAAGCCTAGCCAGAATGTGTTCGGCTTTCGCCACCCATTTTAAATTTATTTTGGTATGCCCTTTTTCGAGGTTAGTATACTGTGCCTCTGTCTAACAGTGACACAGAAGTGATACCCGGGGTAAACCTACGATCTCCCATCCACTCATCAAGATTCCTCTTGAAGAGAGTCAATGAGGGACTCTGCCTAACCTGGACTGGGATTTTATTCCAGAGTGAAGGGAGCCTCTGGGTTATGAATCTGTCCCTCCAGCATGTCCTATTTATTTCAGTGCTGAGGTTCAAGTCTCTCGAGCGCGTAGCTCGATGGGATTTGGATTTTCTGAGGTGCAGCATGTCCATTAATTCCAGGTTAGACATGGCTTTATACATCAGGCACTGAACAGGCGGTATGCTACTGAGTAGAGCTGGAGTTTCTTTAACTGGGCAGCATATGGCATCTGTTTAAGCCCTTTGATCCTCTTGGTGAGGTACTTTTGGGGTCTTTCCAGTTGCTGCAGGTGTCTAGTAAGGTACATCCCAAAAGGGGCATTGTACTCAATTATGGGCCTGATGAGGGATGAGTAAAGAGGCACGATGACCTCCCCTGATCTAGATGTGAATCCCTTCATGATTAGGTGGGCTATATAAAATGTTTTTCTAACCACTTTGGCCACGTGGTTGTCAAATGAGAGATTGCTATCAACTTGGGTCCCCAGGTCCCTAATTACTTCTTCTGTACTTAATGGATTATCACCTATGTGGTAATTTGTGGGCACTTTGTTTTTGCCAAAGGGGATGACTATACACTTTTTGGCATTTAGCTTGAGGCCATGGCTCTGGCACCAGTTGTCTGTTTCTATGAGGCCCTTTTGGAGGATGCTTGTGTCAGCTGGAGAGTCGATTATGGCGCCCAGTTTGCAGTCATCTGCGAACTTGGTCAGCCCCAGTCCTTCCGTGTTGGCCTGTACCTCCGAGAAATATATACCGAACAAGAGAGGTCCCAGGACTGAGCCTTGTGGGACACCACTTGTAACTGGTTTGGAGTCTGACATGGCTCCAGCAATTCTAACCATGTGGGTTCTGTCCTTGAGCCAGTTTGCAATCCATCTAGTGACATAGGGGTTTATATTTAAGCTGGTGAGCTTATCTATAATGCCCGAGTGGGGTATTGTATCGAAGGCTTTTGCGAGGTCCAGGTAGGCTGTGTGGACCACCTTCCCCTCGTCAATGGCCTTGGTGACTGTTTCAAAGAAATCAACCAGGTTTAAGAGGCAGGATCTGCCCTTAACAAAGCCGAACTGGGTAGGATCCAGTGTCTGTAGGTCCCCAATATCTTTATTTATGAGGTCCATGATGATCCTTTCCATAGCTTTGCAGACCAAGCTAGTCAGCCTTATGGGGCGATAGTTTCCAGGATCCGTTGAGGCACCACCTTTATGGAGAGGGACCACTGTAGCTGTACGCCACTCTTTGGGCACATATCCTGTGGTAAGGCTGAGATTGAACAGTAGTTTTATGTTTGGGTTTAGCTCTTCTTGGAGTTCATGTAGGACGCAGCCCGGGACACCGTCTGGTCCCATTGATGCTGTGTTTTTTGCTTTGGAGAGGGCGGCTCTTACCTGAGCATCTGAGATGTCAGGGGGGCAGCACTCTGCTGGGATAGATATTTGCCCTTTTGGTGGGGAGGGGAGAAGTTTGCACTGAACCTGTCAGCTAGGATGTTGGCAATGTCTGTGGGTTCAGTGTATTTTTTGTCATTTTGGACTAATTCTGAGCATATCTGGGAATTACCACCCAGGTTCCTAACATAACTAAAGAAAGCCTTGTGATTATCTTTAGTGTCCTGTGCAATTTTTCTCTCGAAGCTGGCCTTAGACAATTTTATGAGTGCCCGTAGTTTTTTGCTAATACTGATCGGTGATGCCTTCCCTTTTTGGGATTTTGCTCTATCATTTAGTAGCTTCCTCCTTTTATTGTATACTTTGTTTATGGCTGGGGTCCACCAGACAGGACGTCTGCCTTTGGAGGATTGGGTCTTAGTTTTATTTGGGATCGCATGATCCATGCATTCCTGAAGGTGTTCACAGAATGCGTTTATAAAGGATTCTGCGGTCTGGGCCGTATTTTCCACAGGCCCGGGGGCTTTGAAGGATTCCACCTCGGTTTTGAGGAGTGTGAAATTTGCTTTAGAGAAGTTTTTCACTGTGGTTTTCTGGGCAGGGGGTGGGGTTGGGATGTGAATATCCAGTGAGATTAGTTTATGGTCTGATCTTACCAGTGAGGGATACACTTCTGGTCTGGAGCATAGAGTCCCCATGTTGGTGATGATCAGGTCCAGTATGTTTTCCCCTCTTTTGGGAGTGGTAACAAGTTGTTCCATAGCATTTGAGTTTATAAATTCTAGGAACCTTTGGGCTAGGGTGTTGGAGCTAGAGTAATGCTCCCAGTCTATGTTTGGGCAGTTGAAGTCACCCAATATAATGGTGTTTGGAGAGACCTTCATATTTTCCAGTGTTCTCAGAAAGGCCGAGTGGGGTTCCTAGGTTTGGGAGGGTGGTCTGTAGCAGGCTATATACTGGAAGGCAGTTTTATCCACTGTTAGTTGCACATGGATAGTCTCTGATGCTTCGTGCTTTGCCACCAACCTGGAGGTGTGGGTATCTTTGATGAATATCGATACTCTCCCTCCTTTTGTGGTTCAGTCCAAGTTTTGGGGCCGAAAAGCATGGTATGAGGTATAACCTGGTAGTACTGGGGTGCTCTCGGGAGCCCTGAACCAGGTTTCTGTTACTGCACAGATATCGATGTTCTCCATGCTAAGGAGAGTTTCGAAAAGTGCATCTTGAGGTTTAGACTTCTGGCATTGAGTAGCATTACTCTTAGTTTCTTATCCCTTGTGATACCTATGGAGGTGGATTTGTCTTTTGAGCCTTGCCTAAAAAAGGCACTATGGGGGTAGTAAGAGCCTTTGCCAATATCCGAAAGCCCAGGGGTGACAGGTGCAAGCCATCCCTAGCGAAGCATCATGGCTTGTCGAGCATATCATCCCAAGCTGACAGGCATTGGATCCCCTTTGAATGACACCAGTACTTAAGCCAATTGTTGAAATTGATCATCTTGTCTTCATATTGTGGCATCATTCTCGGTGAGGGTAAGATGCTACTCAAGGTCAGGGTCATACCGGCCTGGGCTACATGCTCAGAGAGCTCCTTTATGTCTCTTTTCATGTAGTCCAGGGAGGTACGTCTCAGGTCATTCATACCAGCATGGACAATGACTGAGTCATATTTGTACTTGCCTTGGAGTGACCTGAGTGCTTGTGTTATGTGGCAGATCCTAGCGCCCGACAGGCTGCTCACCGTGACCCTCTCCTTGTTCAGCCTGGTGAGCAGGACGTCAGTGTGCCTGACGATAGAGTCACCTATTATAAGTGTATCAGGTGTGTTGTTTAGTCTTAAGGGCTGTGACTGTTCGGCACACTGGCTTTGTGAGATATGTGTTGCACATGTTTTGTTTTGGGGTAGCGGTTGCTTGGGTGTCTGCTTTGGAGGTCTCTGCTGCTTAGGCAGATCTTTATTTAGAGCCTCCGAGTATGTTTTGTGTGATTATGTGTTTGGTTTGCTGTCGTGGTAGGTCTATGTGAGACTGGAATTGTAGTGAGTTTGGTTTCCTTCTCCTCCTGACTGGTTATGCCAGTACTGAGTTGAGAGAGCTTAGCCTCCAGTTTGGCTATATGGTTGCATCTCTCACATGTGTTGGAATTTGTTGGGAGGAGGAGAGGGTTGTCTGCATACATGAGGCAGTTGTAACATTGCCTCAAGATTCCCAGATTCACTAGCTGGAACGGAGAGGAGATTGACAACTGGCCTTTGGACATGCTAGAATAATATTGGGAATTCCTTAATAATTGAAAACAAGGGCCAGTGGGGAGTGAGGGTGTAGTGCTTTTAATTTTTAGTGCTGACTTATATAATTGCTTTAGCAAGCAAGTGCCAGGTAACTTAAGTGCAATGTGTTACAGGTAACTTAAATGCAAAAACGACAAACAGTAACTTTTTTTCAAGTGAAACAAGGAAATAAGTACAGTAAGCAATGCAGATATCACTAGTGATCCACAGAAGCGCTGAGAAGCCGTGTATTAGGTGGAATTAGTGTTCCAGGGAAATAACAAGCAAACAAACAACAAGCATATAAACAAAGCTAGATTCAGCAGGCCTGGATCTTGTCTATGCTACAGCAAACAAGGTATACCAATTTCCGTAAGATACAGTTCAAATATTCAGGCACTATAAACCTTTAACCAGAAATTCCCAGCTCAGAAGGGCAGAGTCCAGCCTCTTCTCCCACAAGAGTGCAGACCACGAACCTTCTTAATGTAAAATAACTGGCCTGAAGCCAAAGTGCTTAATCCAGAACTAATACACTTTAAGAATAACAGACACTGGGCTCTCAATCAGCAGTTCCCAACTTAGAAGGATGAAAGCTACCTGTCCTGCCACCACAGTGCATGCCACAAACCTTCCTAATGTAAAACAACTGGTCTGAAGCCCAAGTGCTTAATCCAAAAGACTTAGAATGATAGCTACACTTTAATCAAGTTACTACCAAGCAGTAATAAATACAATTGGATACTTTAGAGAATGCCTGGATTAGTGCTCAAGTTACACAAACAAAGCTAGATCCAGCAGGCCCGAATCCAGTCTATGCCACAGCAAACAAGGCGCACCAACTTCAGTAAGAAGCAGTTCAGATATGCATGGACTATAAGCCTTTAACCAGAAATTCCCAGCTCAGAAGGGCAGAGTCCAGCCTCTCCTCCCACAAGATTGCAGACCACGAACCCTCTTAATGTAAAATAACTGGCCTGAAAGCCCAAGTGCTTAAACCAGAATTAATACACTTTTAGAATAATAGACACTGAGCCCTCAATCAGCAGTTCCCAACCTAGAAGGATGTAAGCTACCTGTTCTGCCACTACAGTGCAGACCACAAACCCTCTCAGTGCAAAACAACTGGTCCGAAGACCAAGTGTTTAAACCAAAAGGCTTAGAATGAGTTACACCAAGCAGTAATAAATACAATTGAGTACTTCTAAGATGATGCAAAAGTAAAATAAAGTAGGTAGAAACACAAGTACAGTAAAAGCAGATGAATTTTTTTTTTTTTTTTTTTCTGAACAAGTGCTGAGATCAAAGAAACAGATTTGAGTGCTGAAACTAGAAAACCGGCTAGTTATAAGAAAAAAAAAAAAAACTAAGCTAGAAGGCTTCCCTCCAATACAGAAGGGCTTGGGGGCTCAGAAGCCTACAAATAGTCTATAACACTTAACAGGAAAGGCAGGAAACAAGCTTAAATTTTTTTTTTCTGTTTCCCAGATGCTCTCTTTGTACCCAGTAGGAGTGCCTGAAATCAGAATATGATCTCACTGCACTCAGTTGAGTGAGCAAATGACATGGGCCCAGAAGGAGTATCCAAACACAAATTTACAAGAGGGGCGGGCAGTTTCAAGGCCACTAAGATTAACACCAAAACAAAAACAGGGAGGGTGTATACCTAATTAGATAGGTTGGATGATGGTCACTTAGGCTGTCTGAGAGACAGCCTGATAGGGGAGCCTGAGTGTGGTCAGATACTAGGATCCAGTCCAAGACTGATTGGCATTTGGATGCTTTGTCATTTCTAGTGGGAGTGAGTATGGTTTGGTCTCATTCAAATCTTTATAGACCAGTCTCCATCACTGATTTATGGCCCTGCTCCATTTACCCCATAGGACCACCTTAAATGTTTGAGTCCCATACCCAGTTTTCAAATCCTCTCCCCTTCTTCCAGCTTTCTTCATGACTCCCTCAATGCCAAACAGGTCTACCATTTCCTCTTTAGTAAACCCTATTGTTTTTTCAGATGATCCACAGTTTTCATGATATGATCACGTTCATTTGTCTGAGTCACCATATCCTGCATTTCTAAACAGACCTGTGACAAATCCCTTCATGTACTCAAGCTATTACTTTTTCCACCCTTTGCTTTTCCAGACAATTTTGCCCTTTCCTACAGCTCTCTCATATTTGGTAACCTGGTTATGGTTCCTCTATTTTTCTTTAATGTATCCCACCATGTGAAGCCTTTTACCCTTTTACCCTGTTGTCCCCTTCTTTTCTTTTACTTGTCATATTTCTTTTGCCTGTCATTTCTTCTCTACTTCTCGTCTGCTATTCTGCACCCACTGCTTCCACCACTTGCCCAATGCATTGATTTATGCTAAATATACCTACATATGTAGGAAAGTGAGGCACCCCCCTCACACATCCTTTCCACTTCCTGGAAAGGTTAGTTCAGTTTCTTCCTCTCATCCTCTATCCCTCTATTTTTTATTTATTTAACAATTTGTTTACTGGGAAAGTCTGACTTGGAACATGCCAACTTTCAGCAGAGGTCCGGGAGAAACTTTACAACGCCCAGTTTAGTATGTACCTCTCAAGACATCTGCAACAACTGGAAAGGCCATAGAAATACCACACTAAAAGAATCACAGGCCTAAAGCAGATACCCTATGCTGACCGTCTAAAAAAATCCAGCTATACTCTGTCGCATATCATCTACTCAGAGGCGATCTCTGCTTAACATACAAGGCCATGGCAAACCCAGAGCTGTTGGACAGGCTATACTTAAAGAAATCCCAATCCCTCAGAACCACAACTCCAGGGATCTAAACCTTGTCATCACAATGATAAAAAAACGCTGGAGGGATAGGCTCCTGACCCAGAGACTCCCCAGACTCTGGAATAGACTGCCCATACATGTCAAGCAGGGTGTCTCTTTGGCCCTCTTCAAAAGGAACCTTGACGATTGGATGGGAGATAGGAAATTCACTCCGGGGATCACGTCAGTCACCTTGCTAGACAGGGGTCCAGGGAAGTAAACATTGTGGAAAGAAATAGCCAGGGAATTGTTATGGCTAGGCTTGTATAGGCCCTAGGGCCGATAGCCTAGTACCAACCTATGAACCTATGTCTTTGTAATGTGGAAGGAAACCAGAGCACCCAGAGAAAACTCATACAAATGCAGGAAGAACATGCAGACTCTGCACAGAGGCACTCCAACTGCAAATCAAAACAGAGAACCTCTTGCTGTGAGGTGACAATGCAAACCGCTGCACTACTGTGCCGTACTTTCTTTGTAACTCTGATATATCTTTTTTTCTCTCGCTATCTGTGCAACACCACTGAGCTAATCAACTAAACTGTATTTGCACATCCTAACACTGTAACTGTAGTTTTATACCCATTTATTATGTCTCCCACTTTCCCCTTTTTTAGTCTTCACATGTTCAGACAGTCCTTTCTCGGCTGTCAGTCCTACAAGTCTGCCCTAGCACTTTGAGCAGTCTGCCTTTTTTATTATTCCCATGTCACTTGTTATTTTCCCTTTCATGACATACACAACTTTCTTTTGACTACAATTCAACTCTAAGACCTTCTAAAACTTCAGAAAGCTGGAAGAATTATCCTCTGTGCAGATTCAATACTTGTGAAAAAGGGGGTACGGTATTATCATATAGTATAAAACTTGATCATAGGAAATACAAAGCAACTGATTCTTGTGACCATTTATGCCTTGCCAGCAATCATCCATAGACGATGCTTCCTTTGTCAAGCCAAGGAGCAATTTGAGAGTACCCATCCAACTATCCATTTTCCATCTGAAGAAAGGTAATGTATTATCCAGCTTAATTTCAACTGCGAGTTTACTCAGGATGTTGGAAAGGTTCTGTGTAGCTGTGTAATGAACTTCTCACTCCATCATGTTTTATTTATTTGCTGAGTATATTTTAGATCCAGGATTCTGGTATTTCATTTGTGGAGATAAATGAGATCCAGGACCACTGAGTCCTTAACAGCACACAAGGTAAGAAATAGATCCCCCTCAGAGGTCTATACGATACCATATAAGAGGGAAATCCTCTCAGTCTTTTCTGGTAATTTAGGGTTTCTTTACATATACATCTAAGTCTATAAAACTGCGACTTAGGTATATTTTGAGTGATATGTTTTTGATGGCAACTACTGGCCTCTAATATAGCATTCTTAGTAAACATTTTACGAAAAAGACCAGTATTAATAGTACCATCAGTTGTTTTCTTTGGTGTGTTTATATTCATAGTGCTGTTGCATTTTTGGGTACTGGATTATAGTTTTTTTCTATTCCACTTAGCATATTGGGACTTTATACATTCATGGCAAATGGAGATAACCTTCATGCTTTTGTGACTAACTTATTTCAAGATACGGATGATTTGGCCTTTTTTGAGGGTGAAGATGGCACTTCCAGCAATCAAAACTCTACAGGGGTGAGTGAGACTTTTAGTATGTCGCATTTGTTTAAAGAATTAACGCTTCATACCAAGAAGTTTTGTTCAACAACTTGGCACATTAAACTTTTAAAAGCATATAAGGGGGCTGGGATAGCCCCGCATGGTTTACGTGTTTATTTAGAACCTGGTGTTGGGAAAGATGATTCTGACTTTATGAGAAAATGGCGTTGTATACAGAATACAGCATCTAAATTGTTCATTGAATTACTCATTAAATATTATGAACACGTACTTGTGGGAATGAAAGGGAAACTGGATGATCGCCTTGATACAATACAACACCATGATAATCAAGGCGACTATAACAAACTGTATGAGACTTATTTGTCTGAGGTGAATGGTTAAGAAATTTAACTGAGACATGGGTGATGTTAAAAACAATTCTGTTTATTCCTGGAAATCAATGAAAAGATCTGTCAGTCTGTCAGGTTTTGTGAACCTGTGAATAAGCATTTCAAGCAGAAACGCAAAAGAAATAGATCTATACTCAAGTCTACCAGAACCATGATTCTTAATACTGATTCCAGTACTACTGATATTTCCTCAAATCCCCCAAGTACAGACACTGAGACGGAAATCTTGGATGAACAAATTTCACCTTTACATAAAAGATTGAGGTGCAGAACAGGCCCTTTAGAAGAGGAGGGCGGAAACACCGTAGGAAGACCAGGGAGCAACTTGGAACAAATATTTAGGGACCTTACCAAGATATAGAACTTAATGTTCATGCAGACATGGATGGGATGATCTCATAGTCAATTTAACTGACTATGTATTGACACCTTTTGAAAGAAGTGTGCTCAATAAAGGATCTAGTTATGCACCTTCTTGTTCTGTTTCTGAATATGATGTATGTCTTGATTTGAAACATTTTTGTAGAAATTTAAACCTTAAATATTTTTTCAGTACAAGTCAGACACTGAAAATGTCATTAATACTGTTAACTCTCCTGATGATTTCTTTCAGTTTAAAAAATCTACTTTTCAACCACCTTATCATCCTCGTGTCAAACTTTTTGAAGACTTAGTCTTAGATGAGTTACATATGGGACAAAATTCCATATTCAGGGAGTTTGGTGATAACTTAACAAAACAAGAAAGACAGGCATTAGGACGTCTTAAAAATAATCGTGACATCATAATAGTCAATGCTGATAAAGGGGGAGCGGTAGTCATCTGGTCTAAAAATGATTATTTAACTGAAGTATACAAACACTTGAATGATGTTAGATTTTATTATAAATTACCTTTAGATCCTACTATGGATTTTAAGAAGAAAATTGATAAATTTTTATGCACTGCTGTTTCAAATGGGAACATATCAGATTCCCTATGTAAACAATTGACAGTGGATAATCCTATACCCCAGAGGTTCTACATTCTCCCCAAAATTCACAAAACTGTAAATAATCCTCCTGGAAGACCTATCATCTCAGGACGTGGATCCTTGACGGAACCTTTGTCTGTTTACTTGGAACAACAACTTAAACCTTTATTGGCACTGGTTAGAGCTAGGCTTAAAGAGTCTGGTGGATTTCTATGTCTCATGAATGATTTACAAGTTGAACCTGATTCTTTTCTTTGCACTTTAGATGTGCAATCATTATATACAAATATTCTGCATCATGGTGGTATACTAGCCCTCAGACATTGGCTTACTCTATATGGTAAATATAGCCACACCCACATCGAATTCTTGATTGCTTTGGTCAAGATAGTATTAGAATACAATATTTTTTACTTTCACAGTGATTGTTACTTACAAATGAGAGGTACTGCCATGGGTACTACATTCGCACCCATTTATGCGGCTCTCTGTATGGGATATTTTGAATGGCAACTTATTTATTCAGATGAAAACATCTTTAAGAAAGACTTGGTAATGTGGTGTCGCTATTTGGATGATTGTTGGCGTGTTTGGTCTGGGAATTTAGTAGACTGGAAGGAATTTGTAAGTTATCTCAATTCCAATAATTTTGGTTTAAAGTTTACTGATAGAATAGAAATGAACAACATTGATTTCTTGGATGTACAAGTGACCAAAACAACTGATGGTCCTATTAATATTGGTCTTTTTCGCAAAAAGTTTACTAAGAATGCTATATTAGAGGCCAGTAGTTGCCATCCAAAACATATCACTCAGAATATACCTAAGTCGCAGTTTTATACACTTAGACGTATATGTAATGAACAAAAAGATTATGAAAAGGAATTGAACAACATGAGTGATAGATTTATTAGAAGGGGTTATGATAAATGTAACATCCATACATTGAAATCAATGGCTTTGACTTATTCCAGACATGAATTCTTGAAACCAACAAACTCTAGCAGGGATACAGATGTTGCTGATACATCGAGACGCAGATCTAACCAGAATGTTAGATTTGTGGTCAATTATGGTACTCATTTTTTTAGGATTAGGAATGTTATAATCATTGGGAAGTACTTAAGTCAGATCCTTTTTTTGATCAACTTTTGGAATCTAAATGTTTATATAGTTATAGACGGGGTAAGAATTTAGGGGAACATCTGTCTTGGTTTAAACAGATTGACTGGCCTAAAGATGATATAGCTGTTGTTTTACCAACTGGGTCATATGCCTGTGGTAATTGTGTATATTGTAAGGTGATGTCACGTACCAAGTCTTTTACTCCTGTCAATAGAGCTAAAGTCTTTGATATTAAACATCGTATCACTTGCCGCACAGAATGCGTGATATACATGGCAGTAAATCAATGTGGGTCCTTTTATATTGGACAAACGTCTAGAAGCTTGAAGAGCAGAATTGCTTTGCATTTGAGTGATATCAATTGCAAACGTATAAGAAATGCTCTTTATAAACATTCATGTGATCATAATACTGCTTCTTTTCTCTTTGTTGGTATTGATACTATCAAATGTAGCAGGCTATCTGACTTGACCAAGTATCAGATCTTGGATAAAAAGGAAAGAATGTGGATGATTACACTAGGGGCTATGTACAAACCTGGTCTTAATGATCGCTGGTGATTCTATTTCTCTTCTTTTCTTTTTCTTTTTTGTGTTTACATTATACATTCTCTATATTCATTGTCATTTTTCTTAACCATTTTTTAATTTTTATGTGTCACACTCGTATTTGGGTATGTGTGGTTGGATGTGCTCTTTATTGTATGCATACATATATATATACATATTTGTGGTATATAATGAAATATAATCATATATATATATATATATATATATATATATATATATATATATATATATATATATATTCATGAGTATATACTTGCTTACTCTTGTTTTTTGTATTATACCACATAATGTATGTTTCATGAATATGGTCTCTCCTCACTATAAAACATGGGCTGGAATGTTGCTTTGTTGTAATTTCACACTGATGATGCCAGGGGGTGAAATCAGTCACCGATCTGTGAGTTTTTTCAGTTGAGCTGAATGGCTGCATGAAGGAGCAACCTTAATGTTTGTTCCACTTAACAATAAAGTACTTTCTGTATCATAAGTGCTTTTTGGGTCGTTTTATCATATCCGACATTGGATTTATTATTCTGAGTGCTGGAATATTTCTTTGGAATTTTGTATTTCACTCTGTGCACCATTTTTGGCGACATGCACTCGTTTTCTTTAGTGTGTGTATATATATATATATATATATATATATATATATATATAGATAGATAGCTCCATATACCTATATACATAAATGGGGGGCACTGCCTAAAGTTTTTGAAAAAGTAGCTCCTGCTCCCACATGGAACTCACTAGGTGCACATTTACTGAATATATTCAACATCCTTTAATGTGAAAAGCAAGTAATACAGTTCTTAATAAGCCAGACCAAAAGCAAATACATTGACAAACGTTAAACAAACTTTTATCTTAAAAATTACTTCACTTATAATGAAAATACATTATTTGGAATTTTCATCCTGATCAAGTGAGCACTATCTACTATCTGACTGCCTCCATGTATTGTCACTGTGTAAATATTTATGTTGTATATACTTTTACTATGGTATAATCTCCTGTATACATACATTTTTCACCTCTCCACCTAATGACCATCAGAGTTCCTCCAATTAGTTGCCTCTGCTTATTCCCTGTCAGTGAGTGCATGGCCAGTGACACGGGTAAGAGCTAACACCAGTGACAGGTGTCTGCAGACAGGTACAAGAGAGTTACTACTGCTGCTCAGATCTTCAGCCTTCCCAGCAGTCTACTGCCCACAAAATGACTCATTGGTCCCATAACATGGATAGTCCAAATTGGTAGTCTGAGCTCACATGGAATAGTTGCAGTACTGCTACAAAAACTCACCTGCAGCTGTAAAACCCACCAAATGTTTGTCCTCAGATCCTCTGGTGTCACCTCCTCAAATCATCCATGGGCCTAAAGTAGCAGCCTCATTAGTATGGACAGCTGGGTGTTTGTAAGGCATAAAACCCCACCCACTGGTAGTTGTGATAAGCACTGACATCACATTCCCTGAGTGTGTTCATACTTCCACATGTGTACTAAGGAGGAAGATGTGCAGTGACCCGGAATAGCAAAGCCAGTGTCTTCAGTCCTAGCTATTATCAGTACAGTACAGGCTTCTGTTTGTATATTGTCAGTTAGGCAGCTGAAACCATCTCCCCCTTCCCCTCCTGGCTCCTGCTTAGATGGGTAATCCAGCTTCAGCCACTCACTCCCATCATCACTGCCTGGTGCATTCAAGAACTGAGCAGCTACTCGAACTTGTGTCATTTGGGGCTAGTCTTGGTTTCAGCCTTCTTTCCAGCACAGTTGGACTTCCTTGCAATATTTGATTGTCCTTCTGTAACTAATAATTATCATAGGTTCATAGGTAAGTACTAGGCTATCTGCCCAAAGGCATTTATAAGCCTAGCCAGAATGTGTTGGCTTTTGCCACCCCCTTAGATTAGTTCCCTCTGCCTCTGTCCAGTAGAGCCACTGAAGTGATCCCCGGGGTAAACTTTCTGTTTACCATCCACTCGTCAAGGTTTCTCTTGAAGAGTGTTAGTGAGGAGCTCTGCCTAATGTAGATTGGAATCTTGTTCCAAAGCATGGGGAAGTCTCTGGGACAGGAATTTAGCCCCCTAGCATGTCCTATTTATTGCTGTGGTGAGGTTTAGATCCCTAGCGCATATAGCTTGAGGGGATAAGGTTTTCTTTAGCTGGAGCATGTCCATCAATTCTGTGTTGGACATGGCCTTGTATGTCAGACAGGGATCACCTCTGAGTAGGCAGTATGCAACTGAGTACAGCTGGAGTTTCTTCAGTCGAGCTGCATAGGGCATCTGTTTGAGGCCAGTGATCCTCTTGGTGAGGTACTTCTGTGGTCTTTCCAGCTGTTGCAGGTGTGTTGTAAGGTACATCCCAAATAGGGCGCTGTACTCTATGATGGGTCTGATGAGTGATGAATAGAGGGGCACATTGATCTCTTTTGATCTGGATGTGAAACCTTTTGTGATTAGGTGGGCCACAAAGAAGGATTTTCTAACCACTTTGGCAATGGTTTTATCAAAGGAGAGGTTAGTATCTACTTGGGTCCCCAGATCCCTTATTACATTTTCCGTATTTGGGGACTACCACCTATGTGGTAGTTTGTGGGTACTTTCCAAAGGGGATGACTATGCACTTTTTTGCATTTATCTTAAGGCCATGATTTTGACACCAGGTATCCGTCTCAGTGAGACCCTTTTGGAGGATATCTTTGTCAGCCGGAGAGTCAATTATAGCACCTAGTTTGCAGTCGTCTGCGAACTTGGTCAGCCATAGTCCTCCTGTGCTTGCCTGTATCTCTGAAAAATATATGCTGAACAGAAGGGGTCCTAGGACTGAGCCCTGGGGAACACCACTTGTAACCAGTTTAGAGCTGGACCTAGCTCCCGCAACTCTCACCATGTGGGTTCTGTCTGTGAGCCAGTTGGCAGTCCATCTTGTGATGTAGGGGTTTATGTTCAGGCTGGTAAGCTTGTCTATAACACCAGAATGGGGAATGGTGTCGAAGGCCTTTGCGAGGTCTAGGTAGGATGTGTGTACCAGCTTTCCCCTCATCTATAGCCTTGGTAACTGCCTCAAAGAAGTCCACCAGGTTTAGGAGGCATGGTCTGCCCTTAACAAAGCCGAACTGGGTAGGGTCCAGTGTTTGGAGGTTCCCAATGTCCCTGCTAATGAGTTCCATGATGATGCACTCCATAGCCTTGCAGACCAAGCTAGTCAGGCTTATAGGGTGATATTTCCCGGGGTCTGTTGTGGCTCCACCTTTGTGGAGCGGAATAACCATTGCTGTGCACCACACTATGGGTACGTATCCTGTGGAGAGGCTGAGTTTGAACAGTGTGTTAAGGTGATAGGTTAGTTCATTTTTGAGCTCATGTAGGATGCAGCCTGAGACACTGTCCAGTCCCACTGATGCTGTGTTTCTGGCTTTGGAGAGGGCTGTTTTAACCTGAGTGTCTGTGATTTCAGGGGCTCTACATTCTTCTGGTATGGTTATGGGCCCTTTTGGGGGTGAGAGGGGGGGTGAAGTTTGCACTGAACCTGTCAGCCAGGATGTTGGTGATATCGGTTGCTTCAGTGTATTTTGTGCCATTCTGCACTAACTCCGAGCAGATCTGAGCATTGCCACTTAGATTCTTGACATAGCTAAAGAATGCCTTGTGTTTATCTTTGGAGTCCTTGGCAATTTATCTTTCAAAGCTTGCGTTGGATGACTTTATGAGGGATCGTAGTTTCTTACTGTTACATTTCAGAATACTTTAAAAATGAAGACAGATACAGTTCTTTCTCTCTTTCAGTGGTTTTTATTAACTACAGTACACACGTGCAGGAGCCTCATGGAAAGCACCAGGGAGACTCCCAGAACAAAGGAATAAATAAGCTTATATACTGGTGATATTGCTGACAATACAAAAATAGAGAAATTAACCAATTAGACCATTATACAGGGCAATTAACCAATCAAACATAAGACAATTCACATCATCATATCTCTAGGCAAAAAAAAAAAAGGAAAATCGGATGCATTTCCATATAAGGCACATTTCCTGCTTTCAGGCAAACTCTTGTTTTTCGTCATTTTCTCATTGCTCAGAATTCATTCTAAGTCCATGGTAAACAATACATTTTAATACATACAGACTGTCACATACTCAATTCCCTCAAACACATGCTTTGACTGTTCATATTCTACATTACGGATACTGATCAGAAATGTCTTTCCTTCTTGGGATTTTACTCTTTTCTGTACTAGTTTCCTCCTTCTATTGTATAGCTTTGTTTATGGCAGGGGTCCACCAGACTGGTTTCCTTTTCTTGGAGGAGTGAGTCTTGGTTCTGCTTGGGCTAGCACAATCCATGCATTCTTGTAGGTGCCCATAGAATGCATTACTGAAGGATTTTGCAGCTTGGACAGCGTTATCCTTTAGCATGGGGGCTTTGAAACTTTCCACCTCGGTCTTAAGTAACGTGAAGTTTGCTTTTGAAAAGTTTTTCACAGTGGTTTCCTTGCCTGGGGGTGGGGGCGGAATGTGGATATGCAAAGTGATTTGTTTATGGTCAGATCTAACCAGCGAGGGGTTGACCTCTGGTGTGGAACACCGGCCGCCCATGTTGGTGATGACCAGGTCCAATATGCTGTCACCTCTGGTGGGAGTGTTGACCAGCTGATCCAGGGCATTTGAGTTTATAAATTCTAGGAAATGTTGGGCAAGGGAGTTAGTATTTGAGTAGTTCTCCCAGTTAATGTTTGGGTAATTGAAATCACCCAATATTAGGGTGTTTGGTAGGACCTTTATGTTTCCCAGTGTTTCCAGAAATGCAGAATGGGGGTCCTGTGACATGGTGGTTGATTTGTAGCAAGCTATAATTTGAATAGCAGTTTTGCCCATTGTTAGTTGCACGTGGATGATCTCTGAAGCATCGTGCTGTGTCACTAACCTGGAGGTGTGGGTGTCCTTGATGAATATGGATACTCCCCTGCCTTTTGTATTTTGGTCTGGGTTCTGTGGCCAAAATGTATGGCATGAGCTGTAGCCTGGTATTGCTGGGGTGCTCTCTGGCGCCTTAAACCAGGTTTCTGTTACTGCACATATATCGATTTTCTCCATAATGAGGAGTGCCTCAAGATTCAAACCAGAATGAACACACAACATATTGTGTATGTCTTCATTAATTTCTGACAACACTGTTTGCTTGCTAATTGTCACCATAACATGAATGGAACAATACTTAAGAGCTCAGTCATATAGTTAAGAAAATAATACAAATGGAAATAGACAGCTTTGCACTGTTTAATTAAACCAGTTCTCAGACCAGACACACTCTCATTCAATCATTATATATACGTTAATATTAACCTTTAGGACTAGTACATTTGACCCCAAACAGGTTTGGTAATTTGACTGATAAACTTGGACACACTCAGATCTCATTGTTAGATTAACCATCTCAGGACACATTATACAAACTGAATTCTTTCTGCGTGTCCTTCGCATGCAGCAGACTGGAATTGTCTTGCCTTTGCTCTAACGGATAACAGTAAGTCCGGGGTGATGTGCAAGTTTGATTTATCTTATTTATTTGCTTTGCTTTTCTCTTTTAAGCATACTAAATTTTATGAAGTATGCACACCTTTGTCTATAAGCTAAAGAATCAAATGAACTGAGTGAAAGATAGCTCTGAACATTCTATGAACTATTTCAAACAGGTACTGTACTCAATGAACAGATCAGTAAGCCAGTTTATCACTAAAGTCTGCGGACACTACCTCTGTAGCTCCTTCTGGCAGACTTTGAATTATGAGGTTATGTCTCCTGCTGGTTTATTTCACATCCACTAGCTTTAGACCCATTTTCATTTCTGTTTTTCTCAGGTTTGCGATTTCTTCCTGACACTGCACTGTTTCATTTTCAGTTGAAGCGGTACGTGCAGATAAATTTCTTTGCTGCAGCTGGAGCCCTTCACTGACAATTCTGTTGCTTTTAAGGTTGGCAATTAAATTGTGTATCACTGAATTATATCCATCCACTGTCTCTTTGAACTTCTTTTCCATTAGAGTCTGTGACTCAGATAACAGGCACAACCTTAGTGATATTATGGGCTTCTTGCTGATTTTAAAAGGATTTGCAGAAGGAGTATGCTTCAAGTCTGCCTGTTTCATCTCGGCCTCCATCCTGATGTCAGCTGCTGTGCTTTTAGCTTATACTTTAAGGTTGGATTTTATCTTCTGGCAAGTGATTAAAGACTCATGTTTCTTCAATATTTGATTTTTATTTCTCAAATTTGTCAGGAGTATTTGGAGAGCTTAGAAGAAGTTGTCATCATTCACAGCATATTACCTAGTCTCAGTGTTTCATCCTTTAGATTTTTTAGGATAGCAGTTACAAGAACATTGTTTTAGAAAAATTATTATGAAAACTTACACTATTACATTATCTTTATCCTTTCAGCAAATACTCCATATAAGAAAAATGCACTAGGGAGACTATTACATATATGATAAAGTATACATATTAAATGAAATGCACTAGTCATAGTTTATTTTTTAATAATGTAAAATTCACTAGACACAAGTACTTATCGAAATACTGAGTAACAGCTATGGTCTAGTCACACGATTTACCCATACTCAAACATTTGAATAAAGAGGTATTGGAATAATACTTTTACTCAGGATGTGGCTTGACCTTTACTGTCAGGCTGTCAGGTCATAAAAGCTGAAACAATTTGTATATTCATATCTATATCTATATCTAAATACCTATACATATATATATATATATATATATATATATACATATACATACATACATATATATATATATATATACATATATATATATATATATATATATATATATACATATACACATACACACATTATATGTCACTGAAGACAGTATATATGTAAAAACATATATTTATTCAGTAATCCACAAAACAAAATATCATCCAACTTGGCTGTGCATTTTCAAATATAAACCAAGCAGTACCGTAGTGAATTCCTCCTAACAGTGATGTGTTCACATAGGATGCAAGTCTTATGTAATAAAAGTAAAATCCAATGCTGCAGGCCTTTCCTAGGCCTGACTTTCAATTTTGAAAACAGGAACTTCCACATGGTGCCATCAGTATGTTACAATCCACAAGTTTTCACTGAATGACGCATCTCAATCTGTAGTTCCAGGTCTTTCTTCAGGGATGGGAGGGTGGCCTAATGGTTAAGATGTTTGCCTTACAAACACAAGGTGCAAGGTTTGAGTCTCACAAGGGAAAATTGGCTAGGCTTAAAATGGCTCGCAAGGGCAGTTAGCTTAGTATTAATCTATGAACCTATGAACCTATAAAGGTCTTCTTTCAGATGATCCCTTATGTGAATAACTTTTTGTATTTATCACCCAGGTTACGCCCTTTTATACCATAGTAATTGGCAACTGAGTCCTTGTAATCTAATTAATTGCTGTGAGAATACTACCGCATTCCATACTGCAGTATATACTGAGTAGACATTTAAAGGCACATACACATTTTCCACAATCGATTTACTGACATGTTTTTATATAGAACACAATATTATATATTCCTCATCCTGAGTTATACAAGAGCAGCCTGTAGCCCTGGAATAATACATAAGATGCATGACCAGGAAGGCTGAGACCTAACAAGCCCATGATTCCCTACCTGAAGGGATTGCTAATGCAACCTGTGTTAGGGGTATGACTACACCCAACTCCAACTACTACGAGAACTCTATGACCCATTCATTTGCTGGGAAGGGAGCACCAGCTCTGTCCTCCTTCTACAGGAGACAGTCCAGTTGCTGTGAACCAGTCAGAAGTTCAAGTACCAGTTTTACCTGTCACTCACTCCTGTACTAGTATTTATCAGCTTTACACTGTTTGCCGACAGGAGGTGTATGTGCACTGCTACACATGCCGACTTCCTAAGAAGTGGTGCACTCCTCACAGCCCAAATATCACTAGCACCACTGCTGTTAATGAATTCAAAACAGTGCACCAGTGTACCTCCCTTCCCAGGGAAGAGCAATCCAGTGTCAGCAACTCATCCCCGTAATTCCCTAACCACTAACACTAGCTCTTGTGACATCAGTAGGACACGGGTTGTATGGAATGTAGTCAGAGCTTTCACAGGTTCAAATCTCTGTACCTGAGTAATGACTCAAAAGCTTAAAATGTATTCTATGCAGCTATTGAGAGATTTGCATGCCTACATTTTAAAGATTCCCGAGAAAGCTGAGCTGTATGCCAGTGCTGTTTAAGTTCTTTTAGTGACATTTCTAGAATTATTTTCATAACGTTTGCTGAAAACGATACATATTTTTATTTTCAAATGCTGTGTACAACTCCCATTTCCAGATTTACTGTCAAAATATATAACACATTCAAATACTGCATACAAATGTGTTTATTAAGCTTCAAACAGAAGTATGAGACTGAGCAACAGAAATAAAATGGATTCAGAAAATCGTATATGTGTAAGTGTGCTACAAAGAAAGCATGCACAGGTATGTGCACAGTGAGCTAGCATTGGCAGCGGCAGCAGGCCTGTACTTCCATTGGTAGGGATTGTATTTGTTCATCTGGTGAATGACTGATTCACCACGTCTTTCTTACACTCTGATTAGGCAAAGCTTTTGGTGGTGGTAATTACAACTTTAACTATTACTATATAAAAGTCACCGAAGTGGGCTGCAATGATGTCAAAGATTGTTCCATCAACGCACCCTGTCTGCTGCAGACTACCTAGCAAATCCTGTAAGGCCAGTTATGCCCTACCTCATATTGCTGGGGCTAATTATTTTCCAGATCATGAGGTTAGCTTTTAGGACCAGAGTGTTGCCATCTTTGTTAAAAGAGGCCTTTGTTAACCTAAACTATTAAAGATGACACATGGCCCCATTTGTCTGAAGAATTACCCTTCCTATTTTCTAACCTCTTGTTTATTGGAAACATTATTGAAAAAAGTGGTTTTCAAACAGGGGTATACACTTCTAGAATCTCATAGCCTCCTAGACCCTCGTTAGTCCAATTTCTCACCTAGGCACAGCAATGAAATTACCTTCATTCAATTGATATATTATCTCTTCATAGTGAGGGATTAAAGATGGTCTTCATTCTTGGTCCTCTTTAATTTTTTGGTAGTGTCTGGCACTGTGGACCGTGCAATCCTTATATAATCAGTACAATGCTATTGCTGTTTCATTGGCTCCATTCTCAACTGGTTTGTCTCTAAAGGGGTACCTCCCCTGGACTTCTCTACCTGAAGGGTGGAGTGCCTCAAGGCCCTGTTTTATTTCCTGTTTTCTTCACATTGAGTTGCTGCAACTGAAGGAGGTCATTATGGTGAAAGTCCTTTTTATCGTCCATATGCTGTTGATTGTCCATCTTTGCCTCTTCCTTTCTCAGGAGTCTGTGCTGATTTTTATTGCCATAGTGACTGCTTAGGTTTACTGTAACAATGTCTGGTGCATGGTCATCTTAACTGGGTCTATATCATTTAATCAAAACTCACACTGTCGAACCCCTCTTCATCAAACACCTTTTAACTGAAATCTGAAATCAGAGGACAGAATTTTAATTGAAGTTTTTTTTCCCAGGAGTTGGTATATTTAGTTGTGTGTGTGTGTGGGTGGGGGTGGGGGGGGGGCTCTCCATCTGGATAGGTTTCAAGTTTTTTTCATTTTTTCCATGGTCTCTAGGGTGACCTACCTTTGGTTTGCCCTGGGAAACAGTTCAATTAAAAGTCCATTGGATGATTTGAAACTTCGATAAAAAGGTGTTCGACAAAGTGGGGTTCAAGAATGTGAGTTTTGATTAAATGATATAGACCCATCTTAACTCTGCCCTAGCAGATACTAAGGCTGTCCTTATTCATACAATTCATCAACTTTCCCTTTAATAACCTATGGAGATAACAAACAACACTATGTCTCTAGTGATTGTGATCGTGCTGTTATTTTTTTATTTTTCTTTCGATGGACGTTTTACAGTGAAGGACCAGATCTTAACTATTTTCAAGAAATCTTACTCTCACCTGAAGTAAATAACCCTGATCAAACACCATATCCCATCTCTGGAATTTGCATCATTGGTCATGCAATGGCTATCTCACAGCTAGACTACTGAATGCAATGCAGCACCCTTTCTCAAAAAATTGCCACTTTCAGAAAGGATTGATCAAAATTTTGATGAAGAAACATGGAGGGTTAATAGTAAGGTTCAATAACTCTCCCTTCATCCCATAAATACATCAAAAATGGCAAAGTGCAGTTTGAAAGCAACCACACACTATAGAAGCCAAAGCACTTGCATAAGACAAGCAAGCAGGTTACAGAATAAATATGCCTGCAAAGAGATGGTGGACAATTCTAATTATTTTCTGAGAGATGACCTGCAGTTCTGCCCTTAACATTATTCTATACTGGCTAAATCCCTGTCCACCCCGATAGCACCCTTTTAGGCAATATCTGTCTTCTAAAACTTTTAACAGAACAAAACAGAATCTAACTAGCATTAAGGTAGAGGCCTTAACAAAACCTCCACTACCTACAAGCACTTCTTACCATGGAAAACATCGATATATACATCATCACAGAGACCTGCTTTAAGATGAATGACATCCCTGTATCACTGCAAACTTTCAAAGCCTATCACATGTTCAGGCCCACCACATTTGACAAAGGCACTGAAGGTGGCAGTGTCTCCATATTTTTCAAAACATAACAAAAAAAAATCACCTCCAGCCTAATTAGACAAGACAATAACTGTACCTTGTCCTCATCCAACTTACTATTAATGAAACTCTTTATAACATCATAGCTAACTACAGCACCCCCACTAAGCTAAAACATCACTTTCCTAGGAGACTTGAACTTCCCCTTCATAAACTGGAATACTTATACATCCTTATATATGAATGGACAGAAGTTTTTGGACTTCATCAATACAAAATCTGTGAACCAGTTAGGGAGTCAAAATCTAGGATTTGGTTATATGATACTTTGCTTCTGGTCAATTATAATTTCCTTCTTTGTCAACAGCAGACCACAAATCAGTTACATTCAAGCGACTGAAGCTTGAAGCAACTTTCAATATTGGTATTCATAGATTAAATGAATGGTAATCTACTAAATCTGAGTGATAACCTGGCTAAATTTAAAAAACATCTTCCATGTTGATAACCACACTGGTTATGTGGAGTCATTCACTCTGAAATTCTGTGCGCGTGTAAATAGTTGTATAGACACTTCTGGACCTATGAAAAAATAAATACCATGCCAAATTCAAAAATTAACTCCATTGGTTGAACCCTAAATATAAACAGACTCAATGATAAAAGAAAAAAAATATACTGCATGCAAAAATAATTTTTGCTCTCAAAATGTCATAAATGTTCTTACTAAACTAAACAAGGACTCAAGACCCTGACAAAATTAACCAAAACCAGATATTTGGCAAAATAGTCACCCAAGGAAAATATAACCACAAAAAACACTATTAGAAAATGTACAAATTCAAAAAGGAAACCAAATATTTCTTCTATTATGTCACAAATTTAAGGAATAATGTCAAATACTATACAGAGCTCATCCTTAATATCACCCATATCACCCATTAGTTAATATATTAGCCGCCAGATTTAGTGCTAAACCCCTACTAACAATGGTGTTGCCTCCTTTATCCCTGAGAATTTAGTTTTCCCTGTAATTACCTTGGAAAAAGTATTAGAATCCCTGTCAAAAGCTAAAAATGATTCTTCCATGGGAACAGAGGACATACCAGGCTGCATTCTTATAAGTGCCAAGTATGCCCTGTCTTCCATAGGGACAGAAGACATTCCAAGTTGGATCCTTATAAGTGCCAAGTATGTCCTGTCAGGGCCTCTTCTTGAACTGTTCAGCATCAGCCTTTCTACAGGGTTTGTGCCTGGATGTTTGGAGAACAGCCACTTTGACTCCCCAAACAAAGATCACCCCTCGACAGAACCACGTAATTATAGACCCATCAGCCTCACCAGCCTTATATGCAAAGCCAAGAAATATTATAGTAGACCTCTTGATCTAGATCCCAAATAGTTGGGTTTTGTGAAGGGCAGTTTCTGACTCCTGAACCTGGTAAGCTTCTCTGAAAGGATAACAAGGACTGCAGACAGTGGTCATTCTGTACACACTGCTTATTTCTACCTGAACAAGACTTTTGATACTATCCCCCATGCAGGTATTACTGAAAAAGTAGACAGGCTTAATGGAAACACCTATATTTTCTGCTAGTTTGCAGAATGGCTGTCCAACAGATCCCAAGTTATAAAGGTTGGTGGTTCCTCTATGAATGCAACAGTGGTGAACCATGTCCTGTTTAGCATTTATTTTGCAGACATCAAAAAACAAGTAATCTCTGCGGTATCCCCAAAGTCTAAAACAACCCATTAAACAAGTATAGTGGGTCCAAAAACAAAACAGTGGAAGAAACTTCTCTGAGTGGAAGAAACTTCTCTGTGTGGAATATTTTCAATCTGTATATAAATATATATATATAATATATATATATAATATATATATTATATATATATATATATATATATATATATATATATATATATATATAGTTAATCACTGTATATTAATCAGATCAGATAATGGTAGTAGAAGTCGCAAACTTAAACTCATACTAAGTCAAAAAATAATAAAAAATATACAGTGGATTTAAAAAGTGTACATACCCTGTTAAAATGCCAGGTTTTTGTGATATAAAAAAATGAGACCACAATAAATAATTTCAAAACTTTTCCCACCTTTAATGTGACCTATAACCTGTACAATTCAATTGAAAAATAAAGAAATCTGTAAGGGGAAAAATATAATAAATGTACAATACGCTGGTTGCTTAAGTGTGCACACTCAAACTAATACTTTGTTGTGTGTGCACACCCTTAAACTAATACTTTGTTGAAGCACCTTTTGATTTAATTACAGCATTCAGTCTTCTTGGGTACACACCTGCCATCAATTAAAGAGACTCTGATTAACCCCAAATAAAGTTCAGCTTTTCTGACATTTACTCAGTTGCCTACTACAGCAAAAGCCATGGTTCACAGACAACTTACAAAGCATCAAAGGGATCTCATTGTTGAAAGGTATCAGTCAGGAGAAGGGTACAAAATATTTCAACAGCATTGGATATACCATGGAACACAGTGAAGACGGTCATCAAAAAGTGGAGATAATATGGGACATCAGTAATGTTGCAAAGAATTGGGTGTTCCTCCAAAATTGATGAAAAGACAGGATGAAAGGTGGTCAGGGAGGCTGCCAAGAGACCTACAGCAACACTGAAGGAGCTGCAGGAATTTCTGGCAAGTACTGGTTGTGTACTACACGTGACAACAATCTCCTGTATTCTCTATATGTCTGGACTATGGGGTAGAGTTGCAAGACAGAAGCCTTTTCTTACACAGAAAAACATATAGACCCGGCTAAAATCTGCAAAACAATACATCACGTCTCCCAGAAGCATGTGGGAAAATGTGGTATGGTCTGATGAGACCAAGGTTGTACTTTTTTACCACAATTCCAAAAGGTAAATTTGGTGCAAAAACAACACTTATCACCAAAAGAACACCATGGTTAAGCATGGTGGTGGTAGTATGCTTTGGGGTTGCTTTTCTTCAGCTGGAACTGAGGTTTTAGTCAAGTTGGAGGGAATTATGAACAGTTCCAAATACCAGTAACTTTTGGCCCAAAACCTTCAGGCTTCTGCTGGAAAGATGAAGAGGAATTTTACCTTTCAATACGACAATGGCCCCAAGCATACATCCAAATCAACAAAAGAATGACTTCACCAGAAGAAAAACAACGTTTTGGAATGGCCCAGACCTAAATCCAACAGAAAATCTGTGGGGTGACCTGAAGAGGGCTGTGCACAAGAGATGCCCCTGCAATCTGACAGATTTGGAGCACTTTTGCAAGGAAGAGTGGGCAAATATTGCCAAGTCAAGATGTGCCATGCTGATAGACTCCTACCCAAGAAAATTGACTGCTGTAATTAAATCAACAGGTGCTTCAACAAAGTATTAGTTTAAGGGTGTGCACACTTATGCAATAAGCTTATTGTACGTTTTTTATTTTTTATATTTTTCCCCTAACATATTTGTTTATTTTTCAACTGAATTGTACAGGTTATAGGTCACATTAAAGGTGGGAAAAGTTTTGAAATGATTCATTGTGGTCTCATTTTTTTATATCACAAAAAACTGCCATTTTAACATGGATGTGTATACATTTTATATCCACTGTAGATTTTACAAAGGTGTTAAACACTATCCTATACTCAGGTATCATAGATAAACTCCTTGTAAAACCCTGTGCAATTCACTGTATTGCAAATTGGCTCATAACTTTGCTTGTATTTTAGCCAGAGATCTGGAGTGAATCTGAACTAAATCCAAGGCATCCATTGTCTTCAACAAAAATAAGTAGATTTTAAGCTTCCATTGCACTTTAACTGTTGTTGTTTGTCTTTCGGCTTTTCCCAGTTAGGGGTCACCACAGCGGAACTCCGGTCCACTAATGACTGGCAGTAGACTTTCACAAACGCTGAGGTGCCAGCTCAACATTCAACCTTCAACAAAGGCACACCCATTTACACATGCAAGACATACCCCAAAGCATTCCTGACACCAGTCCTCTACCGAATATCTCCAAATAACAAGGTCATACAAGCACTCTCCAAGGCCAAAAACACAGCCTCTGTGGGACCAGATAACATCCCAGGCTGCTTACTAAACAATCTAAAATTAGACCTAGCAGAACCACTTGGCACATTCTCTAACCACAGCGTGACAACTGGCTTTGTCCTGGCAGAGTAGAAAACAGCAACAGTAATCCCCTTGCACAAAGGGGGTCCATCAACTAACTCTGGCAGCTATCGACCCATAAGCCTAACCAGCCTTATCTTCAAGGCCATGGAAAAAATCATCATGGGCATTATCCAAAAGGACATGGACAACCTTCAAACCCTTGACCTGACCCAGTTTGGTTTCATCAGGGGTAGATCTTGCTTAGTAAACTTAGTGGACTTCTTTGAGAATGTCATCAAAGCCCTGGATGGGGGCATAACAGCATATACCACCCATCTTGATATAGCCAAGGCCTCTGACACAATTCCCCATTCAGGTAGACAGAACACAGTGTCAAAGTTGGAGAGTCCACCTCCACCAGTAGACCAGTTACCAGTGGGGTACCACATGGATCTGTGCTGGGCCCTCTACTATTTGGAATCTATTTCTCTGAAATCTAGGTGAAGGTAGATGGCCTGTAGCTTATCAAGTTGCAGATGACTGTAAAGTGGGCACAATCATAGAGTCCCCCAATGATGTTAACATATTGGAGAAAGGGCTGACAAAGACAAATACTTGGTGCCAAACACACAAACTAAATCTTAATGCAAAAAATGCCTCATTATCCCCTTTGGCAAAGAAGTAGCCCCTGCTAATTATGATACAGATAGCAACCCTTTAGTCTCAAACTCAGTGGTGTAAGACTTGGGAACACAAGATGATAGCAATCTAAACTTCGATTACCATGTGTCCATAGTGGTAAGAAAAGCACTCTATGTTGCGCATCTCATAAATAAGGGCACTGCATCCAAGACCAGGAGGTTATAACTCCACTGTATACAACCCTTATCAGACCAATAATTCAGTACAATGCTCTCTTTTGTATATACTTCACCAGTCACCTGCAGCAAATGGAGATACCACACAGGTTTCTAACTAACAGTATCATGGGCCTTCAAAACATGACCTACATGGAAAGACTGAAAGCCCTGTCACTGCACTCTGTATCATACAGGCTGCTGACAGGCAACCTGTGACGGGCCTACAGAGCAGTCTCAGACCTTGTCCTAATGGAAATGCTGCACATCTGCAGACCAAATGGGACAAGAGTCACTCACTCCAGTGATCTCAACCTAGCCTGTGACAGTGACAGCACATGTTGGAGAGACAGATATATCTCCTGGCGATTGCCGCTTCTAAGGAATAAGTTTCCACTCCATGTAAAGCAGAGCTCCTCAATGACCCTATTCAAATACAACCTTGACAACTGGATGTGTGATTGCAAATTCACCCGGAGGGGTTGGCACCTATGTCCATCATCCACAGGGGCAGTCAGTGCTGATCACAGAATGACTCTGCTAACAATGACCACCCAACTGTAGTCAATAAGGATATGTGGGTTATTACATAGCTAGGCTTGTAAAGGCCCTAGGAACATTAGCCTAGTAACCTCCTATGAACCTATGAACCTAAATGGAAGCCATGAAATATAGGTTGGCAGCTCTACCACCTCCAAAAACCAGGGTTCAGTCCTTAGGCCACTACACTTTGGCATCTACTTCTCAGAGGTCAAACTTATGTTAAGGGCTTATGGTTGACCAAGTTTACAGATGACTGCAAACTTGGTGCTATCATAAACTCCTTTCAGGACTCCATGATTCATCAACAGGACCTCTCCAAAACAAATAGCTGGTGTCAAAACCATGGACTAAAACTAAATGCCAAGCTATGTATACTAATATCCTTTGGTGAGCACAACTCTCCTTGTAACTACTATATTAACAACACATCCCTGAAAATTGATCCCATAGTCAGGGAAATGGGAACTTATATTAACAATAAACTGTTCTTTGAAGACTATGTTTCCACTATAGTATGGAAGTCTTTTTTCATTGCACAGTTTATACCCTATGACATCCAGGACCAGGAATGTAATCAGTCTACTCTACTTGGCACTCATTAGACCTATTGTTTAATAAAATGCTCCTTTCACTAAGTACTTGTTCAAACACCTGTCAAAACACTTCCTCAAAAAAAAAATCAAGGACTTAAATCATACAAAACATGTGGACTGTCTTAAAGCCTTGTTCCGCTTCTCAGCATCATATAAGCTGCTGAGAGGTGACCTCTGCCTTTTGTATTGGGGCTCAATAGACCCTACCTCTGCCAGACCTACTCCACATATGCTAATTTAAGGGTGACATAATTATCCACTCAGGGGATCACAATCTCTTCTACTACATAAATAAAACATGTTGGAGGGGTATGTATGTATCACAGAGAATTCCACTTTTGTGGAACTGTCTTTCACTCCATATACATGCAGTTTAGATGAATGGATGGGTAACTAGAAATTCAACCCTGAATTACCACCTTTATCTGTCTTGGGGAGGAACAATATGTAAATGTCTCAATATAGTCTTGTTCTGCCCTTCTCTTGGTTATTTGTACACAAAATATAAAGGCTAAACACCTACCACGGGGATGTAAGGCTAGACTTCTTAAGCTTCTCGGTGATCAATATCTGAGTTCATACCTAGGAACCTATGAGCCCAGTGTTGAAGAGAGTGTGAAACAGTTCAGTTCTATGACCTAGGAACCTATGAGCCTAGTGTTGCAGAGAGTGTGAAACAGTTCAGTTCTATGACCTAGGAACCTATGAGCTCAGTGTTGCAGAGAGTTTGAAACAGTTCAGTTCTATGACCTAGGAACCTATGAGCCCAGTGTTGCAGAGAGTGTGAAACAGTTCAGTTCTATGACCTAGGAACCTATGAGCCCAGTGTTGCAGAGTGTGTGAAACAGTTCAGTTCTATGACCTAGGAACCTATGAGCCCAGTGTTGCAGAGAGTGTGAAACAGTTCAGTTCTTTGACCTAGGAACCTATGAGCCCAGTGTTGCAGAGAGTGTGAAACAGTTCAGTTCTATGACCTAGGAATCTATGAGCCTAGTGTTGCACAGAGTGTGAAACAGTTCAGTTCTATGACCTAGGAACCTATGAGCCCAGTGTTGCAGAGAGTGTGAAACAGTTCAGTTCTTTGACCTAGGAACCTATGAGCCCAGTGTTGAAGAGAGTGTGAAACAGTTCAGTTCTATGACCTAGGAACCTATGAGCCTAGTGTTGCAGAGAGTGTGAAACAGTTCAGTTCTATGACCTAGGAACCTATGAGCCCAGTGTTGCAGAGAGTGTGAAACAGTTCAGTTCTATGACCTAGGAACCTATGAGCCTAGTGTTGCAGAGAGTGAAACAGTTCAGTTCTATGACCTAGGAACCTATGAGCCCAGTGTTGCAGAGAGTGTGAAACAGTTCAGTTCTATGACCTAGGAACCTATGAGCCCAATGTTGCAGAGAGTGTGAAACAGTTCAGTTCTATGACCTAGAAATCTATGAGCCCAGTGTTGCAGAGTGCGTGAAACAGTTCAGTTCTATGACCTAGGAACCTATGAGCCCAGTGTTGCAGAGAGTGTGAAACAGTTCAGTTCTATAAGAAGTATGCAGCTGCTGCAATCTAGTGCTGTTTACGATAATATACAGTGTCACATAAGCTTTAAACAATGACTCATTTATGAAAGCTAAGGAACTGTTTTTACAGCAAGTAGATATTTTTACAGCAAGAGTTGTGTGAAGCAATAAAGTCAAAAAGTCAAGAACTGGTGCAAGATAATTTGAAAAATAAGGATATCAAGGTTCACATTTACAGAGGAAATGTTAAAAAAAAAAAAACAAATGTATCTCTTTGTGACTAAAGTACTGTGAATGTTAGAATGGCACTACCTAGTTCACCTTCACATTGTAACTGATTTGTGGCGCTACTCGCAGCTGTTCACATTCACATAACCAATTTATGGCACTATCCCCAGCTGTTCACCTTCACATAGTAAGTGATTTGTGGCACTATCCCCAGCTGTTCACCTTCACATAGTAAATGATTTGTGGCACTGCTCACTTACGGTTGTTCACGCTCAGACTGTAGCTGATTCGTGGCACTACTCACAGCTGCTCACATTCACATAATAACCAATTTGTGGCACTACCCCCAGCTGTTCACCTTCACATAGTAAATGATTCATGGCACTACTCACTCACTCACTCACTCACAACTGTTCATCTTCACATTGTAAGTGATTCGTGGAACTACTCACTGATGGCTGCTCACCATCAGATTTTAACCAATTTGTGGCACTACTCATGTATGGCTGTTCACTTTAACATTATAACTGATTGCCTGCATTTGTATATTAACAAATACACCTCTCCTCAGAGTAAATGTGGCTTGTATATTCCATGATGTTTGAAAACTACCCAACATCCTTTTTTTTTACAAACTGATTACTGTTGCAGTCAAAGCATCATCTGTGACAGACTAAGGCCTATAGTGCAAAGAAATGCACTCTGTGCTATGACACACATGGTATGCTGCTGCAGGGTGTCTCAGCAAGTTGCATGCCTTCTACCATGAAATGAGTCATTTTGCCAATACCTGATGTCAGAAGAGCTTCACTGAAGGAGAGACTGTTGTCAAACGTGCAATGTTAGCCTGGGGCTGGTGTCAGGATATGTGATGAGAGAATGGGTTCAGTACAGAGATACATGGCAGAAGACAAGGAATGGAGGCCAGAGGTTTGACTGGAGACTTATGATCATAGCCAGATGTGTGGCAGACTAAGAATTGGCAAGTCCATGTTGGTACAATACATAATACATGCACAGTGCTATGTAGTTGTCCAAAAACTGAGATGCTTTATAAAAAGCACAAAGCACAGCTGGCTGAATGTAACTTACATGACAGTCATTGGTGCATGCAAACTGTCACCAGCTATACACGGTCAGAAAATATTGCCATGAGCTTGCTCTAAACATTTATACTGGATGAAGAAATGAAGCTAAGCAAAGAAAACCAAGGCAGTGTAGTTGGAAGGCAAATCCAGTTGAAGGGAATGACTGTCTGTATCACAGTACATCTCCTCATCTGATTATCACTGGGCAAGATGGTTCTTCATGCTAACAACTAAATAACACCAAATGTCTATTGGTAAAGAAAAAGGGAGTGTGATCTCTGCAGCTATTACTGACACAGGCAGAAGTAAGATGCAGTGATGTGTACATTTTGGAAAAGATGTATTACTGTTGGATAACAGACAAGCAGCTGATGTTTATTTCATACCAAAAGAGGGATGCCCATATCTTACAGTACACATAAGTCAACTATGTATCAAAGAAGCTGCAGTCATTTTATTCACTTAGTCAGCTATGTTTTCCAGCAATATCCTGGACATACGATTGAATAAATGAGTAGACTGGAGTCTGTAACCTCTCGGAAGTGATTGATATCAGCTGCATTAAAAGTAAATGATGTAACAACCAAAATGTTATGCCTGCATGTCCAGTGATGGTGGTTACTGTCCACTTATGGATGCTCTAATTTCATTTATTTCTTATTTTGCAGCTTGCACCTTTAGGTTTATGGATTGTTCCATGAAGGCTTGTGGAGCGCTGCCAGTTTTTCATCAGCATTTTGTGGAGTCATAGCTTATACACTGTTTCAGTGGTGCTCCAGGAGTATATAGGGCAGCAGTAAATAACAAATGGTTGTTTCATCCATCCAAGATTCCCAGTTAGATGCCATTTTATTGAAGGATACCATTCTGTATGGATTGTGTGATTGTGGCAGTGCTCAACTCTGTTTGGGGAAGTAATGCGGGGTGGACCTTGCTGCAAAGCACTATGGACTGGTTGTTTTCTAGGAGGATGTCTTTGTTGTTGCCATACCAAAACTTTGGTCTGTTGTCTTGTTAATTCTAATGGTTGCAGTGAGCAGGATTGTTAACTTGTGGCTACATTGTAACCAACCATCTTTTTTTCTGCTGTGCATGGCACCTCATATACCAAGAAACATATTGAATCTTGGCCAAGTAGACGTTTTTGGAATGTTCTGGAATTTTTATACTACTGCCTATTCTGGATTTCTGAGAAGAACAGGAAAGACAGTGAGTGGGACTGTGCTTGGCAGTGGGCTCGTTTGATTCTTTTTGCTTGGTTAATTTGTTTACTTAAGAATCCTTGTACATTAAATAATGATCTATTTTAATTGATATAATTTAAACCTATTTTACGGTATTTATTTATATGCACATTACTTCAATTAGCCCATAGCACATAGATTAAGGTGTAAGATTACCTACTGGTAGTCCTGGATTCACAACCTGGTTGGGTCACAACTGGGCAGCAGCAGTATCTGTGTGGAAGAAAGGGCAGGTAATCTACTTCTGTCATATGCCCCAAGAACCTCATACAGCCTACTCACAGAATCTTCAAGAATTGATTTTGATTTGAGAGCATCTAACTTACTTTTATTTTATTTATTTATTTATTTTACATTTGTTGACCGGGCTAGTCTAACTGGATATATTTCCATTTTCAGTAGAGGCCCGGGGAGAAAAGCTCCACACAAAATACAACAAAATAACAATATGACATGTTAATAAAAAGCTAATTGTTAACAAAAAACTTAACAAACAGACAAGCCACACTAAATTATTATAAACAAAAAATACAAAGTCAGTTACAAAGCATATTAATTAATAGATAAAGGGTGTAACAATAATGTAGCAAGGAAAGTAAATAAGAAATTTAGAGTACAGGGGGCAAGAAGAAAAGAGGGAGTAACAGAAGAGTTAGAAGAGAGGAGAGGTGGTAGAATAGTCGACAAGTGAGAGACAACAGAGAGGACTGAGAGAGGAGAGGGAAAAGAAAGAGACTAGTAGATCTGAGCATAGAAGGAGTCCAAGGGCAGAGGATAATCTAGGTAGTAGCTTAAGAGATAGGTTAAAGATCAGAGTAGATGAGATGATAGGGTAGAGTGAAGAAAGTTAGTCTGGTGTTCTACAAGAACAAAGCCAGTGATCTTGGAAGTACAGTTTAATTTTATGTTTGAAGAGAGGCAAAGAAGTAATTAGTGTTATATCCCTAGGTAACAGATTCCATATTCTACCTACAGAATTAGTGAAAAGAGAGTCGCCAGCTGAGTTGTTGGACTTTATAGATCTGGCCAAGAGTTTACAAGAGGATCGAAGGGAGGTAAGATTGTTGTAAGGGATTAAAAGTTGAGAGAGTATAGGGTTGTTTTCAGGTTGGTGCAGTATTTTGTGGGCAATAGTGAGATTACAAGGTAGTTTTGTAGTTCTAGCCAGCCTAAAGGTTTCAAATTATGACAGTGATGGGTTCTGAAGGGGTTGCCTGTGGCGAAGCGGGCAATGTTATTATAGCAAATAGCTAGTTTGTTTAGGTTCACTTTCTTAAGGTTGGTAAAGATCGGAGATGCATAAAATAAAGTGGATAAGAGATGGGAGTGGGCGATAGTAGCTCTAGTAGCTGGGGTTAGAAAAGTTTTAATACGGTATAAGGATCCTATTTTTCTGTTAACTGATTTGATGGTGTTATTGATGTGTTGATCAAAAGTGAGATTATTATCGATGGTTATTCCTAGCAGTTTAGTTGTAGAGTCAGGGGAGATGACAGTGGCATTGTTAGACAAGATGGTGAAGTTTAATGGGGAGGTCTGAGAGGTTGGGGAGAAGAGAAGAAGTTTGTTTTTTTTAGCATTAAGGAGGAGATACTGTCTAGTAAACCATGTTTCAACTGTGGTGAAAGTATTTTGAGTTAGAGAGATTAGATCTGAGGAGGAAGATGCTGAGCAAATAATGGTAGAGTCGTCAGAGTACTGGATACAGGTAGCTTGAGGGATTACTGTGTGAAGATCATTTATATAGAGGGAGAAAAGAAGAGGACCAAGAATAGAGCCCTGAGGGACTCCGATGGAAATGGGCAATAATGATGAGATGTGGTTATCCCAAAGAACGGCTTGCTGTCTGTTATTCAGATAAGAACTAAACCATTTAATGGCAAGGTTATCAAATGAGAGGGATTCAAGGATGTGAATTAAAGAAGAGTGGTTGACCATGTCAAAGGCTTTGGAGAGGTCAATGAATAGAGCAGAAGAGAGAAGGTTATTATTGCGGTTACTATTGATAGTATCTACAAAGGAAAGGAGAGCAGTGGTTGTGCTATGATGGGGTCTAAAGCCATGTTGACAATTAGCTATAATGTTGTATAATGACAGGTACTGAACAAGTTGCTGATGAATACATTTCTCCATAATTTTTGCTAAGGGTGAGAGAAGAGCAATTGGTCTAAAGTTGGAGTAGTCAATAGAGTTACCACCTTTGTGTAGAGGGATAATATGAGAGACTTTCCAGATATCAGGGATAGTTCCCTCTTGGATTGTCCTATTGATGAGTATAGATATTGGGACTGCAATTTCTTTGGCTGCCTTTTGAAGATAAAGAGAAGGGAGTTTGTCAGCAGAGGGGGTACAAGGTTTCAGTTTGTAAATAAGTTTATAGATGAAAGAGGTAGGGATAGGTTGTAGAGTGAAGTTGTGAGAAGAGTCTATTAGATTATTTGGGGGATAGAAGTTGTTGGTGTTCAGTTGTCTAGCAAGAGATTGAATAGTTTCGGAAAAAAAAGAGTTAAAAGCATTTGCGGTTAGGTGAGGGGTGTTTGGGTCAGCATTAAGGGGGGAGGAAGTTTTGGTTGTTCCTGGTGAGAGGAGTCTATTGACTGATGACCAGAATTGTTTAGGTTTATTGACTGATTCATAGATTCATAGATTCATAGATTATTACTAGGCTAATTGCCCTTGCAAGCCATTTTAAGCCTAGCCCAATTATCCCTTGCGAGACTTGAACCCTGCACCTTGTGTTTGTAAGGCAAACACCTTAACCATTAGGCCATCCTCCCACCCTAGAAGTAGGATAGCCACCCTTGCAGATGATTTAAAGCCTAGCGCCTTCCCCTCGGTAGGGTAGCATGAATCCTTGCACTCTGCACGTGAGGGATAGACGGCATCACAAAAGTGGCAGAAAAGAGAGAAGCCATGAGACTCAAAGCCCCACACTACCACTTAAAGAAAGCCGGAGCAAAGACCACGACTGATAAGGGATGCCAAGCCTAAGCAAAGCTCACTAATTTGATTACTTTTTATTTCACTTAACTTTTGTAGAAGAGCTTTTGGCAGTGGATAAGAGTAAAGGAACCGTGCAGTGGACGAGAGTTTGCTTGTTATCCTGGATGCCAGATTTACATTTTTTGCTTGGGCTTAGACATCACACGCGTCATGACTAGAAGCCACTGTTGTATAATGTCAAGGCCCAGACCCTCCTTAAAGATGAAAGTCTGGTATAATTACAGCTAGTTTGCTGTTGTGTAGCATCTTTTAATGAGGCCACCATTTTGTGTGAGCCTTCCTGCCCACGTCATGTCTTTAAGCCTTCCTGCCCACATCATGTCTTTAAGCCTTCCTGCCCATGTCATGCCTTTAATTCTTCACACACTGAAGTAAAAATCTTTTGTTCTATATTAACTGTGGAACAATTACAATACAATACTGATTGCAAGAGTGATTTAAGAGCTTTGGTCTGATTAACTAACTATCTCAAAATTTATTTCATTACTCATTAAGCTGTACTAGCAGTTATTTAAAATATGCCAAACAATTATAGACATCTTAAACTCTCAACAGTTATATATTAAATTTAAACACATAAGAACACTTCCTATGCATGCAATACGTGTCAATCTGATTGGCTATGAAAATGGCATTCTATGAACCAGCTTAACGAGTCAGCAGTCTTACCAGAGTACAGATGGCTAAATATGAAAGTATGTGTGCGCGCACTCAGGGGTGTGTGTGTGTGTGTGTGTGTGTGTGTGTGTGTGTGTGTGTGTGTGTGTGTGTGTGTGTGTGTGTGTAGGCATGGATACATATGTGTATGGATCTACTTTGGAAGCTCGGACTTTCAAAACTTCGAACTTCATATGGTTGAGACCATAACATCAAAGTTTTGAGAGTTCAAAACTTAAAAAAATAAATGCATTTTTTTTTTATGTTTATGCAGTGGGGCAAGTCCCCCTGCACCCCCCACACCCTGATAATAAAATATACCAAATCTGAGACTACAGTACAGTGAAGAGAACAGTAAATTTCCTGTTCGGCACTGTATGGTGCTCTCCATTTAAACTGTTCAAAGTTTCAAAACTTTAATCTTATTGTCTCGACCATATGAATTTCAAAGTTTTGAAGCTTCAAGCTTCCAAAGTAGACCCAAATGTGTATATATATATATATATATATATATATATATATATATATATATGTGTATATATATATATATATATATATATATATATATATATATAGAAAATAGAGAGGCAAACACAGTTATAAAGCAGGATAAGCCGAATAAGCAGCCAAGCAATAAGTACTGCGGATTTATTTATTGCTTGGCTGCATATTCTGCTTATCCTGCTTTATAGCTGTGTTCGCCGCTCTGTTTGCGATTTACTTATTAAGTGTTTAACCTTGGTGGTGTTTTGTTTGATATTTGGTATATATATATATATATATATATATATATATATATATATATATATGTATATATATATATGGGTTTACCTGATAACACTGACATGCAAAAACACCGACAACGAAATCACCGACACCACAAAACCGAAAGTTCAAAAACACGAAACTTCACATGCCCGACAAACCACAATCCCGACAATCAACAAACAAAACAAATCCCCTGTCCAAAAGCACACACACAACACAAGCACACCAAAAACCTTACAAACCTACACTGAACCTTACATACACAACTATCTATGCACTAACCTTAACCCAAACCCTAACCTTAAGGTCCGCCACTATCGCACACTCACCTAACCCATGCCCTAACCCTAACTCACTTAACCTGCCCCTAACCCTACAGTCTGTCACTATCGCAGACTCACCTGACCCGCGCCCTAATCCTAACTCACTTAATCCGCCCCTAAACCTAACCCCACACTTACCTTAACATGTCGGTGTTCTCAGCATCGGGATTTTCAACTGTCAATCATCTCCGTTGTCCATCTTCCGGTGTCGGTGTTCTCGTCACCGGCATTTTGCAGTTTTGGCAATATCAGGTAGACCTATATATATATGTATATGGGTCTACTTTGTTTCATTGAAAGCTCATTTCACTGAATTTCAGTTCACCCTGATCAAATTGCTGAAACCTCAAATTACTGAAAACTCATTTCACCGAATCTCGTTTCCCCGAAGTGAAGTACTGTCACTGTGTAGAGTACTGTAAGGCAAGTAAAAGGTGTATGCCCTTTTCCCCACTGTAGTGAGATCCTGGAGTTAGTATATATAGTTAGGGGGGATGTGGGGGGCACAGCTCCCCACACTGGGGGGTGTTGGGGTGCAGCCTCCCACTTAGTTTGCATTTATATTGTCTTCTGGAAAGAGTTGGTCAATGGTGTTGTATGTATACATGTGCATGGTTTAAAATGTATTGCTTTGAAGCTTTCGGTTAAATATAATATAAAACCAAACCAGGTGGGGGGTCACTCCCTTTACACCCCCAATGTGGGGGGCTGTGCCACCCCACACACCCTCTAACTATATATACTAACTCCAGGATTGCACTACAGTGGGAAAAAGGGCATATACCTTTTTACTTTCCTTATAGTACTCTACACAGTGCCAGTACTTCATTTCAGTGAAACAAGATTTGGTGAAATGAGTTTTCAGTAAATTGAGGTTTCAGCGATTTGGCCAGGGTGAACTGAAATTCAGTGAAATGAGCTTTGAATGAAACAAAGTTGACCTGTGTGTGTGTGTGTGTGTGTATATATATATATATATATATATATATATATATGCATATATAGAAAAAAACGCTGTGAGTACACCAATAAGGACTGCCACCAATACGAGTGAATAATTCGAATAAAACAGTTCGGCAGTTGATACAAACTAACGGCTTTATTGATACAAACTAACGGCTTAAAAAAACAAGTACAAAAAAGAAAAAAGATAAAACTATATATTGACATGAGTTGAGCGCTTTCACCCAGTGTATCTGGGCTACATCAGAACTAATTCACTAGTTACATTGTAAGCTGTTTTATACCTTTTTTGGTGCCAATCTGAAAATTGAATATGACACAAGTTCAAAACTGTTGCAGCAACGTCCATTGATTTCCATTCAAAATCCCATAATAAATACTGTGTAAAAACATATATGAAAATACAATAAAATATTTGTTAAGTCAAGTGTATAACACTAAATATAAATAAATAAATAAAACAAAGTTCATATTGCATAAAATAAAGAACTAGGCAAATATTATGTATAAATATTAGCTTAATATGTTGTATAATGTAATAAAGTGAAATAATGTAATCTGATAATAAATAGTAAGTAATAAATATTAAATTAATATAATAATAATTAATTAATGTAATGAATAATAAATAATATTATTTCTCATACTATTGTTATAAATTCTAATTAAATACTATTGAATAAATATAATGATAAATATATTAATATATAAATATACAAAATATGATCTATTTTAGTGCTACTATTTTACTGTTAAAATGATTAAAATGGTACCAAGAAAGATTTTATTGAGATATATTCATTTAACCCCGGGGGAGTTGTGGCATCTAAATAAATTTGCCACCAAGTTTCCTTATAACTTAATAAGCTTTTAAAATCACCCCCTTAGGGTCAATCTTTATCACTTCCAAAATAGTAAATTTAAATTGATGGTCGACACCTTCCCTATCAATGTGTCTGTAAAGTGCATTATTTTTATCTCTGGTCTTGATACAATATATATGATCGTAAATCCTTTTTCTAAGATTTCTCTCAGTTTTACCTACATAAAAAAACAGAGCATTTTTGACATTTACTCAAACATGCTACCATCTTGCTGTTACAATTTCCTGTCTTACTTTTTACTAAACTTTTATGTCCATTGTCTAAATGTATATACCTCTCTTTGGAAATTTTTTTGTCCAACAGGTAGCCAGCTTTTTTCCTTTTATTTCACTTTGCTTATACTCCACTATTTGTTTGATGTTTCTCCCCATTTTATAGGTAAAATTTGGTTTGCTACCCACAATTTTTGATAAAAGAATGTCATTAGATATAATATACCAATAATTGTTTATAATTTTTTTTAATAAAATCTGCAGCCTTATTGAACTGTATTATATAAGATCTATGAAAAGTTTCTATATTATTACTAACGTTTGGATGTCCATTAACTTGTAATGTATTACTCCCTTGTTCAACTAAAATATACTTACTACCTAACAAAGGTGTATACCTAGTGTTTCTTGCTTGGATAACATATTGGATAGTTTCATCCAACATAATAATCGGGTATCCTCTCTGTATAAATAATTTCTTAATAAAATCCAATTCTACTAACAAATATTCATCATCTGACGTCATACGTGCTGCACGTACACATTGTCCCTTAAATACATTTTTCTTCAATTTCTCTGGGTGGCAGCTTGTATATTCCAAATAATTATTAGAAAAAGTATTTTTCCTGTATATAGTAGAGTTTAATATTTGCCCTTGGTATTGTATGTAAATGTCTAAATAAGGTAATCCTGTTTTATTGTACGAATATGTAAATTTTAAGTATTCACTACTCCTATTTAAAAAGTTTAAAAAGGATTCCAATTTATGTAACTCAATGAGATTAGCATAAATGGAAGCACAGGCATTTAAGTTTAATGTCTATATATTTACCCAATGGGAATGTCTTTTTTTAACTGTGTCGTTTGATTAACATTATGACAGGAATTAGTAATATCAAATTTATCTGGGTTATTAAAATATACTGCCAAGTTAATTTTTCTAGTAAATTTCTTTAAATCTATAATAGTGTCGACCATATCAAGTAAAGAGTTGGGAGGGTGGCCTAATGGTTAAGGTGTTTGCCTTACAAACACAAGATGCAGGGTTTGAGTCTCACAAGGGATAATTGGCTAGGCTTAAAATGGCTCGCAAGGGCAGTTAGCTTAGTACTAATCTATGAACCTATAAATCCAAGACATTCCCGTTGGGTAAATATACAGACATTAAACTTAAATTTTTGTATGACAAAGTCCCACATATGGTGAAGGACTCTTGGGTCTTTTTGAGCAATTTTCCAATCAATAAAAATTATGACAACACCTTTTTTCTTACTACTGATGTGATAGATTTATTTTCTTGCATCCCTAAAGACAAAGGACTAGAAGCATTCAACAGTAGTATTACCAAGTATTCTAATATGCAATGGGTCAAAATTTGTTTATTAGATGAAATGATGTCCATTGTATTAGATAACAATTTTACATATTTTGAAGGTGAGCATTTTAAGCAAACTAGAGGGGTAACGATGGGAGCCGCCTGTGCTCCCATTTATGCTAATCTCGTGATGCTCTATTGGGAAGACACTATATTATTTACAAGTGAATACTACCAATATATCAAATATTATTCTAGGTTCTTGGATGACATTTATATTTTATGGGAAGCTGAGTTACATAAATTGGAATCATTTTTAAACTTTTTAAATAGGAGTAGTGAATACTTAAAATTTACATATTCGTACAATAAAACAGGATTACCTTATTTAGACACCTACATACAATACCAAGGGCAAATATTAAACTCTACTATATACAGGAAAAATACTTTCTCTAATAATTATTTGGAATATACAAGCTGCTACCCAGAGAAATTGAAGAAAAATGTATTTAAGGGACAATGTGTACATGCAGCATGTATGACGTCAGACGATGGAATGTTTGTTAATAGAATTGGATTTTATTAAGAAATTATTTATACAGAGAGGATACCCGATTAATATGTTGGATGAAACTATCCAATATATTACCCAAGCAAGAAACACTAGGTATAAACCCTTGTTAGGTAGTAAGTATATTTTAGTTGAACAAGGGAGTAATACATTACAAGTTAATGGACATCCAAACGTCAGTAATAATACAGAAACTTTTCATAGATCTTGTATAATACAGTTCAATATGGCTGCAGATTTTATTTAAAAAATTATAAACAATTATTGGTATATTATATCTAATGACATTCTTTTATCAAAAATTGTGGGTAGCAAACCAAATTTTACCTATAAAATGGGGAGAAACATCAAACAAATAGTGGAGTATAAGCAAAGTGATATAAAAGGAAAAAAGCTGGCTACCTGTTGGACAAAAAAATGTGGCTCCTGTAATCAATGTAAATTTATTTCCGAAGAGAGGTATATACATTTAGACAATGGACATAAAAGTTTAGTAAAAAGTACGACAGGAAATTGTAACAGCAAGATGGTAGTATATTTGAGTAAATGTCAAAAATGCTCCGGTTTTTATGTAGGTAAAACTGAGAGAAATCTTAGAAAAAGGATTTACGATCATATATATTGTATCAAGACCAGAGATAAAAATAATGCACTTTACAGACACATTGATAGGGAAGGTGTCGACCATCAATTTAAATTTACTATTTTGGAAGTGATAAAGATTGACCCTAAGGGAGTGATTTTAAAAGTTTATTAAGTTATAAGGAAACTTGGTGGCAAATTTATTTAGATGCCACAACTCCCCCGGGGTTAAATGAATATATATCATTAAAATCTTTCTTGGTACCATTTTAATCATTTTAACAGTAAAATAGTAGCACTAAATAGATAATATTTTGTATATTTATATATTAATATATTTATCATTATATTTATTCAATAGTATTTAATTAGAATTTATAACAATAGTATGAGAAATATTATTATTTATTATTCATTACATTAATTAATTATTATATTAATTTAATATTTATTACTTACTATTTATTATCAGATTACATTATTTCACTTTTTTACTACAGTATACAACATATTAAGCTAGTATTTATACATAATATTTTCCTAGTTCTTTGACATTTTATGCAATATGAACTTTGTTTTATTTATTTATTTATTTATATTTAGTGTTATACATTTGACTTAAATATTTTATTGTATTTTCATATATGTTTTTACACAGTATTTATTATGGGATTTTGAATGGAAATCAATGGACGTTGCTGCAACAGTTTTGAACTTGTGTCATTGTCATTTTAAATATTCAATTTTTAGATTGGCGCCAAAAAAGGCATAAAACAGCTTACAATGTAACTAGTGAATTAGTTCTGATGAAGCCCAGATACACTGGGTGAAAGCGCTCAACTCATGTCACTATATAGTTTTATCTTTTTTCTTTTTTGTACCTGTTTTTTTAAGCCATTAGTTTGTATCAATAAAGCCATTAGTTTGTATGAATAGCCGAACTGTTTTATTCGAATTATTCAATCGTATTGGTGGCAGTACTTATTGGTGTGCTCGCAGCGTTTTTTTTCTGAGTTTCGTTTATTTGTATTCAGTTTGTATTGTATATATATATATATATATATATATATATATATATATATATATACACGAACAGTTCAAACGCCACACAAGAATATAAAAAACAAAGTTCTGATGGAAGGAGGTAATCCAATCCTGGAAATGTATACAAAATATCAATGGTCCAAAATGTATAAAAATCAGCAATTTAATATAAAAGAATGTGAGCGCTTTCACAGACACACAATTCCGCTTCCTCAGACGTTATACTATGCACTCCATAATTAAAAGCATATATAGCAAAGCTTGTTAATCAATCAGCATTAATTAGTTAATTAATTGACAAATCAAATATAATGCCTCAAAATATACCTAGTATAAATATAAGACAAAATATTCATAACAATATTCAAAGTCATTCAACATAATCAATCTAAATACCCTAAAAACTTTATGGAATAAGATTAATCTATATAGAAGCGATAAACTATTTAATAATTATGAAAGACCAAAGTCCCTGTAAAGCTACATATATACACTCTCATAATACAGCTAACTATTCTAGTTTAAACAAAATATAATTATAAAATATAATTACCTTAGGGCCCTAGCTTTAAGTAAGGGCTTGAGTGACACACTGTCATTTAATCCTCTCCCCCTGTGTGCACCCAGCCTGAGAATCCATTTAACTTCTGTTCTCTCAGTCTCATTAATAATATCACCTAGCCGTATACTCTCTTTTTGAATATGCAGTATTTAATGTGTGGTTGTCTCCCATACTCAGTGTGTGTTTAGCTATAGCACTATATTCTTGTTTCCTAACAGTGCAGTAAACATGATCCCTAATTCTCTCCCTTAGGGATCTGTTGGTTTTACCTACATAGTAACAAAAGCACACTGTACAATGTGCAACATATACCACATTTCTGGTATTGCAGGTACCACTATTCCTTAATTCCCACAGATAACCAGTATCTGCGTGCTTAAAGAATCGCGACTCATCTATGAAGGTACACTGGACACAATTCCCACACTTCTTAGTACCTGTAAACTCTGTCTCATATACATTTTGTTTCAGCATACCTACCCCACGATAGCATAATCGTTGTTTGAGGCATCTCCGATTGCTGTATGTGAAGGTAGGATAATTTCCTAACAAACTCTTGCTGGTATCATCCACCAAGAGTATATGCCAATTTATTGCTATCGCTTCCTGTATCCTCTTGACATTGCTACAGTATGGAAGTGTTATAGCTATATTACGCATAGTCTCATTCTGTCTCATTGGTTCATCATCTCTGGAGGAGAAATATGTTATGGCCCTACTTCGCCTCAGTCTAGTGACTTGCATATATGCTCTATTAATCTCTTCCTCATCATACCCCCTACTTAGGAAACCTTGTTTCAACGTTTGTAACATCATTCAAAGTTGAATCTTCACAGCACAGCCTTGAAATCCTCATTGCTTGCCCTTTAATCATGTTCCCAAACAGTACGGAGCTGTGCATACTATCTCTATGTAAAAAAGCGGGTTTATAGCAGGGTTTCCTATAAACTTTGGTTTTACACATATCAGCTTCTCTATAGACTGTAACATCTAAAAAATTAATAGATGTACAAGAATATTCCATAGTAAACTTTACACACTGGTGGAATTGATGTAATTAACAAAGGATGTAAGTGTTTTCTCATTGCCTTTCCATACCAAAAAGAGGTCATCCACAAATCGTCTGTAAAATAATATGTTTGGATGATCTAACATAATCTCTTGCTCCCATGCTACCATTACAAGGTTAGCATAAGTGTTCGCACAACTTGTGCCCATCGCTATCCCTTTCCTTTGTCTAAAGCATTTTTCTTGGAATAAGAATACATTATTTTCTAGAACTTGTTCTAACAGTAGACATAGAAAATCAGCCTTAATCGAATTTACTAAATTCCCATTAATCAATAACTTCTTGAGCATAGTTACTCCTTTATCATTGGGAATACAGGTGAAAAGTGTCTCTGCATCCATAGTAGTCAATATCAAGCCCTCTAAAGTGCCTAGTTGCAAGGTGAAATCGTATAAATCTTTCAAAAAATGTTCTGTGTCTTTAAGTACATATGTATACTTGGACAAAATACTTTTTAATTCATAGTCCAAGTATATAGATATGGGCTCCGTTACCCATCCCGCACCTGCCACTATGGGCGTAAACTTGGGCTGTGTCGGATTTTTATGAATCTTAGGTAATCCATGTAACCTGGGTATTAAAGGATGTTCAACATAAAAGAATTCAAATAATTCATTAGTTATAAGCCCCATACTCTTACAATCCTGCATAGTCAAATAAATGTTCCTATGAATTTCATAAACTACGTCAATGGACACTTGATCATAGGCATCGTTTGCCAGCATTTCAAACATGATGGTAGAATAATAACCTGAGTCCATTATTACAACTGGACCCCCTTATCAGATGGTCGTATAGTAATGTTGTCATTCTTTTGAAGTTGTTTTAACGCATGTCTTTCACCTCTACTTAAATTAGAATTGTCCGGTACATTGCTCAACTCAATATCATTGTAAACAGTATTCTCAAATGACTCACTCACTAGGAGGGATGAGATGCGTCATCACCAATAACAACAAGAGTAATGGTTTATATATATATATATATATATATATATATATATATATATGTATAAACCATTACTCTTGTTGAATGGTGACTTGGTCAACATCTGTTTAATCAACTCAATTTGGTTGACTAAATAGACAGCTGACAGGTGTGGACTGTTGTGTGAGACTGAACTATTCTCAGAGTAGGAGAATATGCCATTTTCATGAAAATGGTGCTATTGTGGAGGTATTATATACAAATATCATGAAATGTTGGGGTGTAGGAGAGCTTACCCCATTGCAAAAAATGATTTTTCTTTAATACTACATACTAGGGTGATACAGGGGGTGCTAACCTTAACCATAACACTGCTCCTTTCTCCAACCCTAACCCTACACCTTAAAATTAGTAAAAAACCTCCCATAATACTGCCACTATACAGATGAATTTGAGGCTAGTGTTAGGAGTTTTCTTGTGAAGATTAGAATTGGAAATACCTTTATTTACTTGATCTTTTGTTTTTCAGTGTTTAGGACATTCAGTCTTCTGTATGTTCCAACATCTTAATGCCGTTTTTTAACCATGACATTAAGAACATTCAATCATATGTAGAACAACCAAATATACATATATATATATATATATATATATATATATATATATATATATATATATATATATTAGACACACACGCACAGACACACACACAGACACACACAGACACATAGACACATACACAGACACACAGAATCATACGGGCAAGACTGAACCCAAATTCTGATATGGTGAAAAGTAACCCTAAAACAACACAAACCTGAGATTATACAAAACCATGAAAAGTTAAATTAGATTGTGTGATCATGCAAGCCTGCTAAACAGGAAAGGTAAGTAGTAGATGGGGAGCCAGGAACACTTGTACAAATTAGTGCCGCAGTGAGTGTTTAGACTATTTAAGAATAGACATACCCATTTAATTCCTAATTAGTATTAGCCTGCAGCCTCAAACAGTAAGTTTGCTAATTTCTGTTTTTTTTTCCAATTCTGGACATGACAGCCTGTTGGCAAGATACTGTCCATGCACAGAAGTGAGTGTTCAAGGGCACAGAATGTGGAAAGAAACCATAATATTATAAGAAAAGAGGTGGATTGCTGTGTATACCCACTGTCAAGGAAACACTAAATTGCCACAACTTGATGAAAGATATACCAAATAGTGGCACCCGTCAACCGCATCTAGACAATTAGTAGTAATGATTAACTGCACAGGAGGGACACTAAATGACCACAACTGGGCCTCTAACAGACACCAGATGAACATTGATGGAATACAAATGGAAACAGAACAGGCAGGGTCCACAGTCACAGATACACAGAGGTCACAGTTATGTTTATCATTTAGGTGACTCTGTTTCCTGCATGGAGACCCTATGACAAGCAAACCATAATAGGAATTGTTGGAAATAGAGGGTTCAGGCAGATTGATTTATAGTGCATGTGGGACTCACATCTATAACTATGGAGATCTTTTACCCCTTTTTTGGGGTGGGGGGTAGGACATGTTGCGACTACCAATCAGTTGTTACCATGATACTAAACTTGAGATCCTCCAGCAAGCCTGAGTTGTCCACCTGCATGAACTGTGGACAAACTGTAAATCTTTTCAGATATGATAGACTTTTTCAAGATGAAATATTGGATGGTTTACATGGCCTTAATCCTGATTTCTGCCATCAATAACTGCACAGTGTGGCACAAAACAAATAAATGTAACGGATGAACAGACCATGCATCTGCACCTGGCAAATGAAGATCAAGTGGCTCGTATCAAGAATTCCACAGGTAACTGACCATTACAGGACATAAAATAGCCCATGCATCAAGGTTTCCACAGACAATTTACAGGAGATAACGAAGCCCATGCATCAAGGATTCCACATGTAACTGACCAGTACAGGACATAACATAGCACATGCATTAAGGATTCCACAGGTAACTGACTATTAGAGGACATAATATAACCTGTGCATCAAGGATTCTACAGGTAACTGACGATTACAGGATGCAACATAGCCCATGCATCAAGGATTCCACAGATAACTGACCATTACAGGACATAACATAGCCAATTCATCATGGATTCCACAGGTAACTGACCCATACAGGACATAAAATAACCCATGTACCAATGATTCCACAGGTAACTGACCAATACAGGACATACTACAACCCACGAGTCAAGGATTTCACAAGAAAAATGACCATTACAGGAAATAACATAACTCATGCAGCAAGGATTCCACAGGAAACTGACCGTTACAGGACATGACATAGCCCATGCATCAAGGATTCCACAGGAAATTGACCATTACATGGCATAACATAGCCCATGTACCTAGGATTAAACAGGTAACTGACCATTACAGGACATAATATAACCCACACATCAAGGATTCCATAGGTAACTGACCATTACAAGATATCATGTAGACAATGCACCACGATACCCGAAATGCTGTCAGGTTATGAGCAAAAAGTATCTTTAGAAGGAGGCATTAATGATCAGCACTCAGAAGTGAAAAGATAAGATTTAGGACTTGGCCACTTCATATTATACTTTCAAATGCATGATACATCATTTTAAAGAAACTCTAGACTGTTAGTCGTTAGTAACGTGATTTGGGTCCATCATTTTTGTTATGTTACAATAAATTCAGATTAGCTGAGCTTAAATGTTTTGATACTTGAGTAAGATAAGAAATTACAACTTTGGATTGAAAAATGTTAAATGTCAAACTGAAATCCTTAGACATATTTGAGAGTAACTTATTTGTTTGTGGGTAGTGCAGGGGTACAATGGTGCAGCGGTTGCATCCCAGCCCTTGGGGCACTGGTTCAATTCTCAGTCGGAGTGCCTTCCTTGTGGAGTTTGCATATCCCTTCTTTGAATGCGTGGGTTTTTAATGGATGCTCTGGTGTCATTCTACATGCAACTGGTCATTATTCAAACTGCCCATAGCTATGTGCCAGGTAAGTGAGTGAGTGGTTGCATATGCATCATGCAAAAAGCTGTTCTCCGGTTAGGACTAGTTTTACTGCCTAGTGGCCAGTGAGTACCAGCATGGGATCTGACTCCCCCACAAACCTCAAGTGAATAAACTGGATAACTGGACAATGAAAGAAGGAATGAATAAATAAACTAATGATTACTTTAGATGGTATAACTTACCTAAGCATATCTTGATTTGCAACAAGTCCTAAGAAAGCATCACTTATACACTGTCTAACATGGATACATCTTTCTTGAAAGAGAATGTGAAGGGAATAAAAGGTCACAGTTTTCAAATTCTAGTTGGAGTGAGACGTCTTAAAGCAATTTGGAAAAGGAATGTTTTAACAGAAAAAGCTCTGTGCATATGAAATATTCTACCTAAGATGGAAGAAGGCTATGATTTTGTGACAGCCCTGAAGAACAGGGAGATCTGACTATCACAACACATTGTGATGCAGGGAGATCTGACTGTCACAACACATTGTGATGCATACTACAATGAAGGATTTGGGTTTCTGAAAATAGCTTTTAATCAAAGAGGAAAAAATATGGACAAAGTTGAATATCCAAGCATTTTATTGTGTTAAGTCAATGCATTTAACTGGATATTCTGACAAAACATGGGCCTTAAAAACAAACAAAACCCTGTGTGTGTGTGTGTGTGTGTGTGTGTGTGTGTGTGTGTGTGTGTGTGTGTGTGTGTGTGTGTGTGCGTGTGTGTGTGCGTGTGTGTGTGTGTGTGTGTGTGTGTGTGTGTGTGTGTGTGTGTGTGTGTGTGTGTGTGTGTGTGTGTATATATATATATATATATGTGTGTGTGTGTGTGTGTGTGTGTGTGTGTGTGTGTGTGTGTGTGTGTGTGTGTGTATATATATATATATATATATGTGTGTGTGTGTGTGTGTGTGTGTGTGTGTGTGTGCGTGTGTGTGTGTGTGTGTGTGCGTGTGTGTGTGTACATCTCAATTGTCTCTGATTTTGCAGATTGTCCCTGTTTTTGCTTCATATGTCTGTTCTGTTTATTTTACAATTTTTTATATGTTTGGTAAACTACTAACAATTTCAGTGAGTCAATGATGCCAGCATTGCATTTTCACACTATTAATTATCCAAAAATGCATCTTGATGCCAAACCTGTTATTCTATTAACATTTAAAGGGAATCAGAGTAATATTTTGAAACTGTCCCTGATGTTGATCCTTTATTCCCACATTAGCTTTTGGCTTTGTCTCGATTCTTGGACAGAGAAGTTGACGTATGTGTGTGTGTCATACCTCCCAACCATACCGAATTACTCGGTTTTTCCCGAGTTTTGGGGTCCAAATAATAGAGTACCACGATTCCCGAGTGGCACCCCTTAATTTCCGATTTCCTAGCGCTTTTATTTTTAAATTTTATTTCCTGGCTTTTTCAGCTGACATCATCACGTGCGAGATGATGTCAACTCCGTGAAATGGCCTGCCAGCCTGTCAGAATTGAGCTGAAGCTCAATGTACATCTACAAATCCTTAGCGGGAAGCTGCCTTTGATATTTATGCTGCTTCCAGAAGATTCATTATGCTGCTGTAGATAATTCATTATGTTGTTTGCTGCCATTTTCCTGCTGAACTGAATATGCTGCCATTTTCATTTTGCTAAGCTGAGCAAGACTGGAAGCTGGTATGATATACTGTTGCTAGTGCTGATGTTGAATAAGCCGTTTTCTTAAATACAGAAATGAGGTGTTTTCATTATGCTGCATGGAAAGGGGTGTATGTATTTCATTAATTTGCTGTTTTCATTCTGCTGTGTGAGCCATTGCATATGAAAGAATGAGCAAGACTGGAAGCTGATATGATATATTGCTGCCGATTGTGCTGAATAAGACGTTTTCATGATGCATAATGCAAAGCTGGACTGTTTTGTGGTCAGTCACGGGGTGCATGAGGGAGACAGTGTTTTGCAAAGTTTGTGGTCAGATATTAAACCTATAAACCTGTAATTTCTCTCTGTTACTGTTGTGTGGGATTTATCCTGGAGCTAACATAGTTTCCACATTGTGGTTGGAGGGAAATGTATTTGTTTGAGCACTTTGGGCAATGGTATTTGTCAACAACAAATACAATAATATAATAATATAATATAATGTTGTGATGGTGTTTGTCAGCTTTGAGAATGGTAGCTTGGCAGCTCCGCCTTGTGCTCACTGTTTCTTTATTTTTCCATCTACATGTTTATGCATGTATAAGTAGTGTGTGTTTTGCTGTCCATTCCGATTTTTAAAGTCACGCCACGCATTGTCGGTTTCGGAACAGTTGAGTATTTGTCCCTCGGAAGTGGGTGTTGCATTATCTTGTTTTAACCTATTGGAGCTCAGTAGCCATGTGGATTAGCACACAGTTTTTCTACGTATTTGAAGGTTTTTCTACGCATTTGAAGTCCCATTTTAAAGCAGTCAATTTGATCTCTTAAATGAGTTGGTGTTGCATAGTTACTGCTGTTCAAGTTTAGTACCGTATTCCAGTACAATTGCAATGCAGTGACAGTTCAAAACAAAATTCCAGGGGGTTGTTCTACGGCACACAGCGCTTATTGCATCTTGTCACTTTCATGGGCTGTTTCTTGTGTAGTTTTTTATTGTGTAGTTTTGTGTTCTGCTTAGGAGTTGCAGTAAAGTTTCACCATTTCAGTGGGCATGTGCGGCTCTTTTTTTTCTTTTCCTATTCTGACAAACCAGCTAGGAAGGTGTCTGGTGCTTTGTACTGTTACTGTACGAGTGAGTAGTACAATGTTTTCATGGGTCAGTGCTATTGCCGCACAGTAGTAGGGAATAAAGTTTCTGTTTACAAAACTACGGCCAGTTTTTGTATCTTCAGGATAATTGAAACAGTGAATCAGGGAAGATGAGAGAAGCATGATCTTTTCCAAGTGGCAGGATTTAACGGACTCCTAACTTGTTGTGTGGGTTGAAATCCTTAACTTCCACAAAGTCTAGGTTGTGTTGCAAGTTGACTTGTGTGTTTGTATGGTGCATGTACTCTGAGTGTGGAAAATTCTTCACATGGGCTCTAGCATAATTGAGTTCACACAACCACGAATATTTTGGTTTTGTATTCTTTTGAAAATGTTGACTTGTAAGCTTGTATATTCCATATTTACTTTCTAGTTATTAATGGCATTTGTCGCGTTTAGAGCAAGGGGAATTTGAAAGTCTACCTACAACCAAACAGGGATGTCAAAGGGTCCTGTAAATAGTATGCAGCTGCCAGTTAACTTTAGTCCTTATGAAGGTACAGACTGACATAAATGTTGATGGTTGAAATGTGTAATGGGATGTTATGTCCATTTGATTCTGCATCAGACTGTGCTTGCATTGGATGTGCCATTTTAATAAGAAATGGTGAGCTGGTCCAGGTGGTGCAATACTTAATCTTTGTGTAGGGGCGATGCTTCACAGGTGTCTCACCTGCTTTGTCTAATTTTTCATTTGCTTTATCTAAAACTTTTTTGTATGGTTTGATGCTGACTTGCATAAGGGACATTTGTAGGTAGTTGGCTCTGGGACAAACATCAGTTATATTTCTGTGCTTTGTGAATGCAGTTTGTGTCAGAAGTATTCCTGCATCTTCCTACTTTTCCTCTTTGTTTCAGGTTATTTTTGGCAAAGGATGAACTTAACTTCTGAGATACATCTGTACTTCCCAATGATATGTCTGTTGTAGTGCGACTTGCTTTTCCTCCAAGCATAAATCTGAATGTAGACCATATAAACTCTGCTGATGCTTTTATACCCTGTACCTACTATACACACACATTAATAAAACACCACTTATTTATTGGAGGGAGTGAAAGTGAGCAATGTTAAATTTGCCTTCAAGATGACTCTGTTGTAATTTGAATTGCTAACATCTTTTTAGTCATTTTGCATAGTTGTAATATTCTTGAAGTGCTGAATTGTAGTTTTGAAAAAAGGTTGACACTATTATTGAAGCTTTATTTGTGATTACTTGTAGGTTTTCTGATTATTATTTTTCTGATTATCAGTGCGAGTCCAGAGCCATTTAGGACTGAGAAGTAAGGGGTTATTTCTCACTATGCCACGCACACATTCAGTGTGTGTGTGTGTGTGTGTGTGTGTGTGTGTGTGTGTGTGTGAGAGAGAGAGAGAGAGAGAGAGAAATGCCCCAGGTCAATATACCTGGTGGCTAGAGGAGGTACTCAGGGTCATACCTTGGACAGGTAACAAGAGCCTAAAGTCCCTACCCACCACTCCTTCTGAAAACTTTCCAAATTTATGCCTCATATTTTTATTCTGTTCCTCATAAAATCTGTGGTTTTCTGGATTTCAGAATTCACTAAATAATGACAGGCATTTGCATTTCAGACTTCATATTCTTCAGAAAATAAATGGTAACACCAAACCTTTTATTCTAGCAATTTTCTAAGGTTATAAAATCAGTATTTGAAAATTGTCCCTATTTTTGGGGCTGTATTCCCCCATTATTGGCTTTGGATAGTTTTTTTGTGCTAAGAGGTTGAGAGCTATGGTGAGAAGTGAGAACTGAATTCACTAAATGATAGCCATTTAAGTTTGTCTTTGATTTGGGGTGTATATAGTGGTATGTTGCTCTGACTGTAGTGCACAGGGCTGAGTCTGTTTTCATTGTGAGACATCATTGCTTTGTTTAGCAGATGTCTATTAGTGTTTGTTCATTGTGCTATAAAATGTAAAAATAAAATCCAAATAATCATTGTACAAGTAAAGCAGTATGCACATTAGTGTTTATGGTAAATGGGGTGAACTAGCCAGGTAATGGGACATTGGAGTGGCTGCAGGGGGACTCTGGTACCATATTTTGGTTGTCTGTTCATCAGTTTGTGTTTGAAATTTTGTATCCCATGATTCCACTGGAGCGGGTGGGGTTACATAATTGCATATGCAAATTTTATGTTAATAAGCGTACAGATTTGTACCTATTTTTCATTGGCGTTGTCCAGATTTTTGATGTTTCCAGGTTGAGAGGTATGGTGTGTGTGTTATGTATGTTTACATTTTAAGAAATATTGCTCATGGCCTACACACAGGAAAAAGTATGACAGACCTCGATCTGATGAGCAGTTTGTTTCATCACCATTGGAAGACAAAGTGTCACGGAGCACAGCCTTCCACCACAGCTTTCTGCTAGATAAACAAGCACCATCCATGTTAGGGGTGACTATATCCCCTACAAACCTAGCACTGAGTTTACTGCATCTGATTTACAGTAAGTTGCATTTAATTACCGCAATGCACTGCCTTCCTGCTGCTTGTATTAGTTTTACTGCACACTCCCCAGACATTTTAGTAATCTCAGAAACTTGGTTATGGCATGAAGAAAGTGATATTGCCACCTGGGTATAGTGTTATGAGATTAGATAGGGTCCAGGAAAAGGCCGGTGGTATTGTTGTTTTTTATAAAAATTCTCTTCACATTTATCTTTTCCCACAATACCTAGATTCTCAAAGCCTGAAACTCTCATTACCTTGCTCAAAGTTAACACCAATAAGACAATTGCAATGATTAGTACATGTAAACCACCAGTCAGTTATACTACCTCAATCAAAGATACTCTATACTGGACCTCCTCAAACATTCCATATGAATCCATCATACAAGGGGATGTAAACACTGACTGCGAAGTCACACAGTCAGATAATCCAACTACTTGTATTCAGCCAGCTCATCACTGCTCCAACATGGTGCAATAAAGCTATTGCTAAACAGTCCACACTTGAATGGATATTAACAACCTCTCCTGACAAAAAGATCTAGACATGGCACATTACCTGATAGCTTAAATGACTATCTTCCAATCTGCATCACCAGGAAATAGAACTTACTACCTTACTCTTGTAAGACAACTATTCATCTTCCAGAAAGAAAAAAAACACTGATACACTGAAACTGTACAACAGATAAATACCCTTTAGATGAAGCAGTATATGAACAGAGTCTTCCTAAACATCCTTGATTCACTTGTTCCTCTAAGATCAATGACAGTCAAAGGAAACCCCTCCTCCATGGATGTCCAAAGAAGCAAAGCATGTCATGAAGTAGAAAGAGACAGACAAAGCTTGTAAACGTGGTCTAAAATCAAAAATGACTCTCATTTAAAAGTTTACAGGCAGCTAAGAAGCAAAGATAAGTACATCACCAAAGACAAGAAAATCTGTTTTTGTATACCTCACATACACTCTAATAACCCTAAATAGTCTGGAACTCAGCTAACAAATGGCTAAACCTAGGATAAGTAACTCAGCCAACCCCAGATATACCACACCAAACTGATAAATTTGTCAATCAATTAAGCAAGCATTTCATAAAGCAGCTGTATCTCTGACCGATGACACATCCAAGCAAACTTATAGTCTAGCCTCAAACAAATAACTTTTTCACAGACTTCTCCTTTCAACAATTTCCTACTGATGCCATCAAAAAAAAAACTTCTCTAGAGGCTAAAACCTACTACCAATGTCCCAGATAATCTGCTACGCAAATATCTTTAAATTGCAGCTGAAGTAGTTGGTTCTCCTATCTCATCTTTGATAAAGTGCTCCACAGCCAAGAAAACTGCCTCATCGATCTGGAAAAATCATTCCCTCACATAATGGTGGCATCTTGTCAGACTTTTCCATTTATAGGCCAGTAGCAATACTATTACATTTATCAAAAGTACTGTAGACATATATGCACAAACAACTCATTTGTTTTAAATACCTATATTAAATTATCACTTAAAACAGGCACATAGTAACATACTTTCCATTTACACACATTATACATTACATATGGTTTCTTTCTTTTCAACAACTCTTTAGTCCAACACTGCATAAATTGCTCAAATACTGCCTTCCCATAAACCTCACTCCTCCTCAACATTATCATGTGTGTATTATTCCCACAAATTCAATTTATTTATATATAATTTGCTCATTCCCTTTGTAAAGATCCCACTTACAGTTCATTTATCCCTTTACAATGTTTAATAATTCAAGTACATATGGTTTAGCACATAAAAAAGTAGTAGCAGCTAGAGGATAAAGTGCCTGTGGCAAAACAATCCAAGAAGTACAAAAACAAAATCCAGGGGTAACACCACGGCTGAAGCAACAGAAACTTTAATAAAAAAAAGAAGTTAGAGCTTTTGTATTCAGTGGGAGAACACAAAAGCGCTAACTTTTTTATTAATGTTTCTGTTGCTTCAGTCGTGGTGTTACCCCTGGATTTTGTTTTTGTACTTCTTACATATGGTTTAGATTTTGATTTCTGTTTTCTAGCAATTTTTTTTTTGTCAGCCAATAGAATTAAATTTAATAAGGCGTTACTATGTCTATGCAGTTCAGATCCTGTACCCCAGCTAAAAATAATAATTTCTTTAGTTACATCCACTTGCTTCCCCAAATATCAAACTTTTAAAAATCTGACAACTCAACCACTCACTTACTTATAAGAAAATCAACTCCTCTCTCCAATATAACATGCTTTTGACCTCATTATAGTACAACTACTGTTCTACTACATTTCAGTAATACAATTAACACACTAAGAAAGAAAGGTAATTTAGCTTCAACGCTTTTTTCTTAGACTTATCCAAAGCTTTTGATACCATGTCCTACCAGAAACTTCTACATAAACTTGCCTCCATAGGATTTGCTGATTCCTTACATTTGGATTCATAGCTCTCTCTCTCTCTCTCTCTCTCTCTAAAAGAGCTAAAGCAGTCAATGGCAAAATGTATTTTCCGTTTTCCTCCCAATAAATATTTCTCTCCTACAAGGATCTATAGTAGACCCTCTGCTCTTTAATCTCTTCATCAATGATCTTCATATAGCTTCATGCCACTATAGTGTAATACACAAATGATTCAACCTCTATTTGCTCAGGTAAAACTCTTTCTAAACTACAAAACCTTACACAACAATCATTCTCTTTTGTTAAACCATGGCTGAACAGCTCTCATATCCTTCTAAACCCTAGAAAAAATAAACTAGCGCTCTTTACTCCCCAACAACTATCAACTCAAAGGTCTTCATTCATCCTAACTGCCGCCAATAAAACTAGGATCAAAAAGATAAAGCAATTTAAAACTTGAATCACAAATATTTCAAGAAGTAGGAAAAACTTCAAAGACTAGGTTCTTTGTAGAGATCTAAAGCTTGTCTCAGTGATACAGTCAGAGGCCATACATCCACCTCTTAGCTTCTGCCATGTCTTCTTTATGTCACCCCCGTTTTTCTAATCTCCAAGCCACACCGTTAACCAAACTGGAGCAACGGTAATATAAGATTGCAAGAATTGCCACCAGTCATCACTGAAGAACACGCCACTGTGTGTCACTTAAAGAACTAAATTGGTTACAACTCCTTCACTATTTTATTGTCTCCCAACTTATTATAATACGTTGTCTTATCTATAAACTCAAATATTGTCCAACCCTATTTAAGATTATTCAGTTTTGCTCTCCCAGAAGAGTTTTATGGTATGCAGATAGATCACTACTCAAAATATAAAAATTCTGCAATAGTGCAGATGACTCATTGTAGTCTAATACTGTCTCTAAGGGTTGGAACATCAATCCATTTTCACTGAAAACAATCAAAGATGTTAGCTACTTTGAAACAACTAAATCTTATCTAACTGCTAAAATTCTCTGATCCTGTATTTCTACAGGCTAACTTTTGTAACTACTCCCTTTTGTCCAAGACTTCTTTAGATTAACTCATGTATGAGAGGATGATAATTATATTACTCTCAAACCAAGTTCCCTCTCTAAGCACTATATCTTTATAATTTCACTGACTCTAATCTTCTTTTTTACCCAACAATCTTTTGTTTCAGCTCTTCCTACCTTCCTTCCATCCCTTCCTCTGGTATCCTCTGCTTTATACCTTTTCCTTAAATTTCTTTAGGTCTACTTCCCCATTTAGTGTTTCACCTTATAGCTTCATTTAATCACTAGCTGCTAAGTTCCAATTCAACCTGCGTACCTTTCAGCTTTCACATGCTAACGTCTCCCATCTCATCCACTTCAAAAACTGCTGTATGAATAATCTAAGGTCACTTTGCGTGTGTCGGTCTTGTCCCTTGTGTTTCTAATTTATATAAATTTCTTTTAATTGTTTAATTCCAAAGATATCTTCATGATATCAACATACAAACCCTGTGCATTTTTAATCCAATGTTAAAAGTTGTTACATATTGTTGTTTTATCTGATGGAAAGGTTTTGTTGTAAAACCTAATCAAATTACTCAGGTAAACAAAAAGCAAATAAATAAATAATGATATTTATTTCTCAGTTAAGTGTAATTGGCCAGACTGGACCTTTTTTTTCAGTCATGTTTTAGGTACAATATAAGGAAAAGAAACTGTATGATGCAAGTGAAAAAAACAGAGAACCTGTATGTTGCATTAGTAATCTGCTGAAGTATATGGCAATGAAACCAAGCAAGATGTTTTAGAGCAACATCGCATCTCTGAGACAGGATGATTAGAAAAATAAAATAAAACTCGTAGGTTTTTATAGCAGGAAGACGTCACATGAGACAAGTGCATTTCTTGTATAATGATGACATTTAGAGCTGCATGTTTTTTTTTCATGTGAAACTACTTTATCCATGTTGTTACTTTATGTGCTGTTACTCTTTATATCTATATTGGGGTAGGCTCTACTCCATCATTTGCTGTGGTAATATTAATGAATCGAATCACATAAAGGGCACTTTTCTCAAAACTACAGCTTATTAGAACACAACTTCTTTATTTTTATTTATTTACACATGTATGTATACTTTGTTGGCTGGATTAGTACCACTAGGTGGATTTTATTCATACTCACTAGAGGAAATTTGGCCATGGAACCAGGGGAAAATTGTACTACTCTTTTTTTTCATTCAGTGGTGCTGCGGTAGCATTGTCGCCTCACAGTAAGACGTTGTCCTGTTCGATTCTCAGCTAAAGCATCTTCTGTGTGGAGACATGCGTGAATGGGCGTACCTTCATTGAAGGTTGTGCATCAGGCCTGGCAAGTCGGTACATAAAAATCTACTGACAATCACTAGCGGACCGGAGTTCCGCTGTGGCGACCCCTAACCGGGAAAAGCCGAAAGATACAACAACAACAACAACCATGATATCTTTTACATTCTCCTGAGCTATCACCAACTCAGATTGATAAGTCTTCAGTTTTAACATCTCATCCAAAGAACAGCACATTCAGGAGTGCACCCCTGCAATGCTACACTATAGTATTAGTACTTAACAAATAATTGAAGCACCTGGGGTGAGTTTAGAAACCACAGCCTTCTGATTTTTAAGCATCAAATGTGAGTATACTACCTAGTGAGCTACTGGCTCAAACTTCTTAAATCCAATTAGAATTTAAGGTTGAAAACTGAGGTGGAATGTGTGCACTTTGGGTGTTGATACTGTAGACTACAACAGATATGATTCCTGCCTTATGCTAGTAGTGCTATTTTCATAATGTTTTAAAACTTCCATTGACAACTGCTCCTCCCATATTATAAAATGTTAAGAAAAAAGTACATATTTTGTCCTATTTCAAAAAGCTTTGTCTATAGCTGCACTGACTGCTAAAGGCTTCATTCAAGGTAAGATCCAGTGCCAGTTCAGTGAGTTGGTTACACCAAGTAACTGAATCAGCCTACAGACACATTCCCTAATCTGACAAATGTCCCAGGTGAGAACATCAGCACACTGGTCAGTCAAAGCTGCACCCAGTGCAAGGAAACCTCTTGCATAATGTAGTGCTAGGTATGCTGCATAGCTATGGTCACTCACACCACACATATCAGTTATCATATATAATTACAGCTATTATCCTAGCCATGTGAGAAGCAAAGCCCTTAATGCCCTACCTACTTATCATCATTATGCCTGATTGCTAACATGGAATTTGATGAGGGAAATCCATGTGGAGATACCTCATGGCTTGGTGTACCCCCAGCAAGCTGATTTTGTTTTTTTGGAACAGCTCTTTTTGTAGCCATCAGTATAAATTACAAACTGAGATTCAGCATTTCTATTTAACATGGTAAAGCCGTCACCAATGTGCAAACTTTTTTTTCTGTAAATCTATGTCTACGTAGCTAAATGATTGGAATTAATTTTATCTATTTATAGTTGAAGGGGATAACATTAAAAAACAATATGTAATAAGAGGGTACAGCTTGGCTTGTGTCAGTAGTACAAGTAGCACACTCTCCTCTAGTGCAGAAGTATTGTGGTTCTGTTCTTACACCAGCTAGATGGACAGCTGACAGTGCAGCATTAGAGAGGGGCACTCCTGAGTGTGTAATCCTTCAGATGAGATGTTAAAATGAGTCCCCATCTGCCTTAGTAGGTGGAAGTAAGAGTATGGAAAGTGCCCCGATAGCCTGGCCATACCTCTCAACTGTACAGCTATTTGCAGAACATCCATATTTTTGCCTCATATTTTTGGTCTGTTCCTCATAACATTTGTGGTTTTCCGGAAAATCACTAAGGCTTGAAGTCACGAAATAATAATATACATTTGAGTTTCAAACTTCATATCCTTCAGAAAATGCATACTAACACAAATTCTGTTAGTCTAGCAACTTTCTAAGCTTATAAAAGTAATATTTAAAATCTGTCCCTATTGTTGCCATCCCCATTATTTTAGAGTTTGTTCAGATTGTTTGCACTAAGATATTGAGAGTTATTATCCTTGCCAAATTTCTCCTAGTAGTACAAATATCCCCAGGTCTCCACTGAAAAAAGGCTACAACCCTATTAGAGTTAACCTGGTCAACAAAATATAAATAAAATGTACAAACTAAAGTTTCCATGAATTCTCATGAGTATAAACAGTTAACCACACAGCACAAAAAAGGACACACAAAAAGGAAATTGTTCCATACTTCAAAACCTATGAAGTAGATGAGGGTTATACCTTAAAATTCTTAGCAACAATCATTTGGAAAATTCTGTGTCCTGATTTGTTCCACTTTGGTGAAACTTCTGTCCATTTAAAGTACTTTTGGTGTAAAAAACAGCTGCCTTCTCGAAGTGCTGCTTTTTAAACTGCCTACATTTAATTTGGCTTGCTGCAGGGTGATTTAGCCAAGGAATAAGGATTTTTGTTCTTGCATTACAACTGAGAGTTCTTTTTTGCTGCTGCTTTACAATAAGATGACCAGAACATCAGTTTTCTGGCAGAAGGGGTTTGTCTGGTCTTTCTGAGTTGGGAAACACCCCAGAAGAGCTCAGGATGTAGACATTTACTGGACATATCACTCAGGAGTTAGATTTCAGTACCTTTTCTGTTGCTATAAATTAGGTGCATTTGCATGGAGATGTCCACTGCACAGCAGTGGTTGCAGTGGCATAGCTAGAGTTTGTGCCTCCCGGGGCTGTCTTTGAGTTTTGCTGCTCCTCCCCTTCACAAAATCATGGTCAAATGGGTTCCACCATACACAGCCCTCCCACACAGCCATTCCAGTGTCCCATTACTTTGCAATTTCTCCTCATTTACCATAAACCCTGTAATGTGCATACTGATTTATGCTTTACTTCTACAATGATTATTTGGATTTCATTTAAAATTTTATTTTATAGCACAAACACTGATATACATCTGCTAAACAAAGCAATACAGCCTCACAATGAAAACAGACTTGGCATTAAAACATCTCTGCCCTTGAAACTCACATTCATTGAAACAGCACTAAAACCCACATTCAAAGAAAATGCATCTGTTCAGTGGCAGATAAAGTTTACCTTTGGACTGTTTTCAAATCATAGGCCCCTTGCACACACATTTAAGACCATACAAAAATACATGTGTGCTTCGATTCACCTTCCTGATTGTATTAAATTATATTCCTTGTATAATACAGCAAACTTGTTAGAGCGTGTTTTAAATTTATTGTTTTGACCATTTTTCCAGGAAGCAATGAAAAATGCATGAACCAATAGTGGCAAAACTGCACAATTTAGAACATTTCCATCACAAAAGTCTACTCAAACGTCTGTCATTACAATTCATCAATATCAGTAAATATACACAATCTTTGCAGAAGTAAAAGTCATCTAAATAATTCCACATTAAAGAGATTTGTAACTAATGAAGAGGTTGCTGCTAGCAAACAATTTATATTTCATTGGTCCATCTGCAAATGAAGTGCCTGTTGCCCTTGAAGAATAAATTGCCTATGTCATATCTAAAAAAATGATAAGCTAGTAATATTGCAATAGGGTAATGGATGGCAAACTTATAACAGGGTTATAGTTACTAGGTATTCTCCTCCAAAGGTGGACATTCTCAGGACTGCAGCATCCATCCCCTTTAAAGTATGATACAGTACAGTATTGGCAGCAATCCATCAACATACTGTGGCAGTAGAACCCACAGCCTTCTGCATCAAAAGCAAGTATACTACCTGTTGTGCTACTGACAATGCAAACGGAGTTGGCATAAGCAGCACCAAACTTCTCTCCCCCTGAAACTCTCAGCTCCTTGTAAAATCCACTTGACACTCAACTACATCTCTCAACTTTGCAGCACAAGAAATCTGGAAAAAGCCAACATTTATTGGGGGGGGGGGCAAAGGCCCCAAACCAGGGACACATGTTAAACATTGCTTGTATAATCTTAGAAAGTTGCTAGAATAAAATGTTTTGTGTTACCTTGCATTTTCTGAAAGAGAGGAAGACTGAAACTTAAATGGATATCATTATTTAGTGAATTTGGTTCTCACTGATTTACTGGAAATTTTAAGAGGAGCAAACCAAAAGTATGAGCCAGCCTGAGTAACACTAACCACCAGGTATACATAACTGGGGCATTTTATGCGAGTGCACACACACACACACACACACACACACACACACACACACACACACACACACACACACACACACACACACACACACACTCACACTTGATGAAGCTCATCCACCCACCATTGCTGAAGCACACCCACCCTTGGTGAGGCTCACACACTCACCCTTGGTGAAGCGCACATACACCCACCAATGATGAAGCTCACCCACCCACCCTTGGTGAGGTGCACAAACCCACCATTGATGAAGCTCAACCACTCACCCTTGGTGAAGAAGCAGCAAAATTAAATGACTGAAGCACAATTCCATTGGTATGCAATAAGCAGCAGCAGCAGCAAGGCAAAATGCTAACACACACAGCAGAAGCAATTCACACTCCCCTTACTTGGAGAAGCAACACAAATGATTGAAGCAAAATTCTGTGAAGGCAGCAAAAAGAAGCATCAATTCCTCTTACTGTACTGTATTTAAAATTGCGCAGGCATATCGGGTACGTGTGTGTGACAATGCATGCACAGACCTGAGTGGCCAGCTACAGTACCATTCTTAAAGAAGAACACCCGCCCATAAAAACAGTTTTTTTTTCATTAAACTCTTATATGTGACAGTCCCAAAAGTGCAGCCTGGGCCGGACCGCCCCTCTCCCCCCCCCCCAGCTATGGCACTGGGCGGGTGGCAGAGTCCTGTACAGATGCAAACACTTGGACAGTAAAGTTTATGTATTTAACTAGTACTAGGACTATAACCTGTAACTTTGTGAGGCATTGCATGGAGTTAAGCTCAGAGCAGCTAGCTTGTATGTCGAACAGCATTAATACCATATCTTAGCTCTACCTAACACTAGTCCCTAACCCTAGAGACCACCTTAGGAGACCTATGTAGATCCCATCCTCAAACCATAACAGCCTACCCTAATACAGGTCTGGTCAACATGGATATGCAATTTCCAAATTGCTTCATAGCCAGCTTGGTAAATATGGGTATTTTTAGACAATGTAATAATTGTCATGTAATAATTGTCTGTTGTACTCTTTGAGTCATTAACAAAACTATCATAGTGTGTAAAAAATGTACATACACACTTTCGTTTAAGGCAAAATCTCTCTTACAAACAAAGTTGTCAAGAACACACACACACACACACACACACACACACACACACACACACACACACACACACACACACACACTATATGCACCATACATAGTGACCACCACACACATAGACTATCTTGGGCTGAGGCACTGAATAGCAACCTTCCCAAACCTTAAAGACCTCCTAACACCTACAAACAGCAACATATGTCCACATTAATCTCTAAAGCACTCACCAAAGCAACAAACACCACACATATGCCTACACAAAATGGACCCCCAACAACAAAGTCCATAAGGCAAGCAACCACTTTCCCCAGGACTCCAGTCACAGGGGACTGCACTGTATGACACACAGATGTCCAGCTCACCAAAATGGACAAGGAGGCGATAATGATTGGTTGCTTATCTGGAGCTATAACATGCCAGGTTATGCATTCACTCAAGTCAATGCACCACAGGTACCAGTATGATTCTATTATAGGTGATAGTCCACATTGGAATAAATTACCTGAGACATACCTCACTAGGCATATGAAGAGAGCCGTTATGGTTCTCTATGAATATACGTCTCAGACAGGTATGTGCCTTGCTTTACGCAGCATTCTATCTTCACTAAGGATGATGCTGCAGTATGAACAAAAAATTACAGACTTCAATAACTGCCTTAAATTCTGGTGTTTTTTTCCAAGGGGATTTAATATTTGTCAGTATGGGAAGACATGTTAACAGATCACATTGCTTTGTCAAGGATGGCATGCACCTGTCCCCTCCCCCGGGCTTTCGGATACTGGCTAAAACTTTTTTCTCCCCCTTAAATCCTTTTTCAGACAATGCCAAGTTGACAAAACTACAAACAGAAAATAAAACCCAGAGAAACTTAACAGTGTTATTGCTCAATGCTCGGAGCCTTAACAAAAAACTCCACACCATAAAAGATCTCCTCACTCTGGAGAATGCACACATCTATGCCATTACTGAGACATAGTTTAAAGGAGAAGAAAGTATTCAGAAGTGCAAGAATTCAGTACCTTCCAAACATTTAGACCATGAGCCACTCAGACAGGGACTCGAGGTGAAGGTGTCCTGATCTACATTAGTGACAAGCATACCTCCAGGGTGGTCAAACAGGATGATGCCCTGGAGATCATCCAAATGGAAATGACCATAGACAAAATTGCTTACCATATCCTAGCAAGCTATAGGTCACCATCAATGCCCCAAGAATTCCATAAATTGCGCATAGATCTGCTGAAGGCACTCACAATCCAGCCAAACACCATATTGACCGGAGACTTCAACTACTTCTCTATAGACTGGAAGACATATACTGCCTCCAGCTCGCAGGCAGAACATATCATGGAATTTATTAGCACAAATACCCTTGACCAGGTAGTGCATGTTTCAACCAGAGGTTCAGACATACTGGACTTACTACTCACCAGTTTGGGAGAGTATTGGGCCCCCCCTTCCCCCCAAGTCATGTCCTCACTGGTGAAGTTGGATCGCAAAGCTGTCTTGTTTGAAAAAAAAAATCAGCATGAAAAACCCAGCAAAACCATGAATGGTTAGGAACTATTTTAAAGCAAATTGCATCCTACATGCTCATCTGAACACTGTGTTTACAGCAACCTATACAGAATTGTTCACAGAAACCCTGTCCAACCATGTAAAATAGCTGCATAGAGTCTGCTGTATCTACGAGAAGTAAGCCCAAACAAACCCCAACAAACAAACACTGGAGGAATGCTAACCTTAACAGGGTATATAACAAAAGAAAAAAATCATGGCCAAAATCAGAAAGACAACTCTCATAATGGCAACAGCTCACTAATTAAACTAAACAGGAAACTAAGAGGACTAATTAAAGACAACAAGGCCAATTGCTAGGTCAAGATCGCCTCTCAGGCTAAAGATAACCACGGGACCTTCTACAGTTATGTTTGAAGCCTTAAAGGCAACATACAGCAGTGTGCTGAACTGGTGATAAAGAGTACCGCCTTCACCAAGCAGAGAGATATAGTGAATCTTGCTAAGGCCAAAACACAGCCTTAATGGGCCCAGACAATATCATAGGTTCATAGGTTCATAGGTAGGTACTAGGCTATCAGCCCTGGGGCCTATACAAGCCCAGCCAAATAGGTACCCTGGCTTTTGCCACCCAAAAAAATTATTTTCCTGTGCCACTGTCGAGCAGAGCCACAGACGTGATCCCCGGGGTGAATTTCCTATTTCCCATCCAATCAAGATTTTTCTTGAAGAGTGCTAATGAGGAGCTTTGTTTGATATAGATAGGTAGTTTATTCCAGAGTATGGGAAGTCTCTGGGACAGGAATCTATCCCTCCAGCATGTTCTGTTTATTGTGGTGACAAGATTTAGGTCCCTAGAGCGTGTAGCTTGGAGGGATTGGGATTTCTTTAAGTGGAGCATGTCCAACAGCCCTGGGTTTGACATAGCTTTGTATGTTAGGCAGAGATCACCTCTGAATAGGTGATATGTGATGGAGTAAAGCTGGAGTTTTTTTTAGACGGTCTGCGTAGGGCATCTGTTTGAAGTTGGTAATCCTCTTTGTGAGGTATTTCTGCGGCCTTTCCAGTTGTTGTAGATGTCTTGTGAGGTACATACCAAAAGGGGTGTTGTACTCTATAATGGGTCTAATGAGGGATGAGTAGAGAGGAACAATGACCTCTTTTTTCTGGATGAGAAACCTTTTGTGATGAGGTGTGCCACGTAGAAGGATTTCCTGACTACTGTGGCGATGTGATTATCAAACGAGAGACTACTGTCCACCTGTGTCCCAAGGTCTCTTATCACACTTTTGGTGTTAAGTATACTACTGCCTATGTTGTAATTCATGGGTACAGAGTTTTTACCAAAGGGGATGACAATGCACTTTTTGGCATTGAGCTTGAGGCCATGACTTTGACACCAGGCATCTGTCTCAGTGAGGCCCTTTTGTAGGATGTCCACATCGTTAGGAGTTTCAATTATGGCTCCTAGTTTGCAGTCATCTGCGAATCCTGAGTTATACAGCTTGAAACATGACCTATCAGTATCACTTGAGTCAATTTCTAACTACAATCTCAAAACAATCTATGCATCATGTGAATGGAGGACTGCAACAGTTATCCCACTTCAAAAGGATGGACCAACAACCAACCCCAGGAACTACAGACTAATTAGTCTGACTAGTCTTGTATGCAAAGCCGTGGAATGAACTATGAACTATCATGGAAATAATCAACAAAGACATCGGCGACCTACAGACACTGGACCCATCCCAGTTTGTTTTTGTCAAAGGAAGGTCATGCTTACTTAAACTGGTAGACTTCTTTGAGAGGGACACCAAGTTAATGCATGTGGAGAAAACAGTGGATATCCCCAACCTAGACCTGGCTAAAGCATTTGATACAATATACCATTCAGGTATTTTTGACAAACTCACTGAAACAGGCATAAATCCCTGCATAATTCACTAGATTGCCAGCTGGCTCACAGATAGTACTCAAAACATCAGGACTGGTGAGACCACCTCCACCAAGAAACTAGCCACCATCAGAGCACCTCAGAGCTAAGTGCTGGGTCCAGTCTTGTTTGGCATCTACTTCTCGGAGGTCAAGGCTAACATCAAGGGCCTCTGGCTCACCAGGTTTGCAGGCAACTGCAAATTGGGAGCTATCAAAGATTGCTCTCATGACATTAATATCCTGCAAAAGGGTCTAACACAGACAAATGACAGGTGCCACAGATTAAAACTGAGTGCCAAGAAGTGCATTATAGTACCTTTTGGGAAAAAGTCCACACAGATTATTTATGTCATTGATAAAACACCCCTAAGAGGAGACCCAGTAGTTTAGGGATATGGAAACATATGCAGACATAAATCTGGCCTTTAACCAGCGCTTAGTAAGATAATCATTCTATGTCACACAACTTTTAGGTTCATAGGTTTATACTAAGCTAAGAAACACCAGGGTCTTTACAAGTGTAGTCATGCAACCTAACTCAGTTTTGTCCCAGAGTTCCTTGGATGCCTATATGGTGGGTTATGATAGTAAATAGGTAGCTAAGGGTTATGTGAGGGGGGGTTATGTTAGTTCAGAATTAGTTTACATACTGTCAACCTATGTTCATCAGAGACATGGGGGCCGCATCAAGGGTGAGTCTGCAATTTCCCATCCAATGATCAAAATTTTTTTTTGAAAAGGGTCTGTGATGAACTCTTCACATAGATGGGGAACTTATTCCGTACCATGGCGATCCTTTGAGACACATATCAGTCCCAATAGCAGGTTTGGTTTATGATGCAGACAAAGTTCAGGTCCTTGGGTCTATTGTTTCCGGTGTCATTTGTCTTGTGCAAGAGATCCATCAGAGCTGGATCTGAGGATGTGTTGTATGGTAGGAAGAAGTTGCCCCTCAGTAACATGTAGGGGACTGAGTACAGAAATAAGACATTAAGATGATCTGTATAAGACACGATATTCATGCTTTGGATTCTCCTGGTGAGAAACCATTGCTAATATACTGGATATACCATTGGGATTAGAAAGTACAACAGCATTATGGATGAATTCAGTGCATTGTTAGACATTATTCCTTAATTCATTGACAAAACTGAAAATGTGTAGTTTCTTTTCATATCTGTAGTGACCATAAGTTTATATTCTGCTTTACATTTTCTAATAGAGCTCTCAGTTTCCTTGCTGGCATATTTCGATGTGGACTTTAGGTATGGAGATGAGGACTTCTTACAACCATTCATTAGTTTCGTTCTTTTGTTATACAGCTTATTAATATAGGAGCTCTAACAGAGGTTTATACCCAAATTTACTACTATATTCAGGGTGGAAATATATGGGCTTTTCTAAATAGTTGTTTGGGTGCTAGTGAAAACTGGAGGTGAATGCAACAGTGCTCTAAATTGGGTCATTTTGTAGGGGAATGTTAGAATTGTGGGTACATCTTCTACAAGCTGAAGTGTGTTTGCCATGGAGAAGTCACTAATGTTGGTCTCATTTAATGGTAGGGTGGTATCACAAGGTCTGGTAGAGAAGATGCCATCAATCAGGGATAAGGAGATGCATGGTGGGGTACAGGCTGGGACTAAGTTGTTGAGGACTGGGTCAAGGTTATTAGAGCCTCTGGTGAGTAGTTTGACAACTTCCCAGACAGCACTGGTATTGACAACATCTACAACATTCTGAGCTAAGTATTCTGAGACAAGATATATTGTTATAACCAATCACAGTCTCAGAAAATTGACATGCAGATGGCAACCAATGACATCCTCACAAAATAAGGATGCCATTGGCAACCAGGTCACTTATTCAGAAAACAAGGATGCTTGAGGTCCGCTTCCACATCTATCACTGACCTTCAGTACTGTCATTCTGTTTCACTATACAATTATACAAAAAAGGAAAGTAATTTTCAGTCAAATTTTCTGTTTCTTCAACTTGCAGAGAAGAGGAGAAGCAGCCCCATATGTCTTTCAGAGTATCATAGCAGTTGTGAAATGGCAAAATACTCAAATAAGAGCACTTGGCTGAAACAGATATTCATTAAATTTGACAACATCGTTCTGGTTTAGCTCTATCCCGAAAAGATCTTGCAATGATGCTGTGAATAGCAGAGGTACTGTGGGATTCCCTCCTCCTAAAAAAAATGCTATGATGAAAAACACGCAGACTGTGTTGTTTAAAACACACTCACTTTTCAAGGAAATGGGTTATGATAAGCTGACATAAACCTCTCTCTCAATAACTTCTACATCCTTGAGTGTGATGTCAGGGTTGCACTAGGGAATTCTGCTATTTTCCAAAGATGTTAATTCAGTGTGTTAGAAGACATATACACCATGGAAATGGCACTCCTCAATTTGACTAATGACACAACGGTTTACTATCATTATTTCGAATGACACTCGGTAGACTGCACTATGTTCGACAACGGAAAGTCGAACACGGCAATGTTGAACTTTAAAAGCAAGCCTAGGAACAGGTTTTAACATGGGTCGAGATAGGGGCGAGGTTTGTAGTTCAGCAATAGCAGTGAACCCCTATTTCGACCCATGTTAAAACCCGTTCCTAGGCTTGCTTTTAAAGTTTGACATTGCCATGTTCGACTTTCCATTGTCGAACATAGTGCAGTCGACCGAGTGTCATTCGAAATAATGATAGTAAACCTGACACAACACACACCACCCAGAAATTTTATCTAATTTCTAATCATCCACTTCTTAACATCATAAAGACAAAAACTATCCCTTGTGTGAGTGTCGGGAGGGACTGGGATTTGACAATCTACGTATAATAATAAAATGACATGCTCTTATAAGGATAACATTTTATTTATTTGTCATTTGTTTACCAGGGTGGTCTGACTGGGTCTACAGAACCCGTTTTCAGCAGAGGACCAGGGAGCAAAGCTCCACATACAGTACAATACAAAACAGTATAATCCAATACAATAAAAATTACATTAGAAATACTATACAAAAAGTAAGTTGAAAGAACAAACTGCTACAAGATGTTGTAATATATTACTACACATCTAAACAGTTCTGTACAGTTAAAACATTACAGACAATAATAGTCACTCTCATCATACAAGATGTAGACAGTGTCCAAAAAAGTAGTACATAGGTAGTGCAATGTGTGACATTGACTGTTATACTACATGAAAAATAGAATGTTAGTTTCAGTTAGGAAAATAGCAGCCAGAAAGTTAGTGATGCAGACAGATAGCGAGAGAGAGAGTTAAGAAGAATAAAGCCTGAGCAGTAGCTTAAGGATATGGTATAGAAAGAGAAGGAGGTAGAAGAGCTTTAGGATCTTGCAGTCTGTGAGGGATTGAAATATGAGAGAAGAGGAAGACCTGAGCATTAGGCAGGCTTTAGGCAGGAGCAGAGCCATGTATTTTTGAGATGATTTTTTAAACAGGCTTTGAAATGGGTTAGGCCAGGCATAGACCTGGTAGCTAAAGGTAGTGAATTCCAATGTATAGAGACAGTGTATGAATACAAAGAGTGATCAGGTTTTCTTGTGGGATTTGAGATAGCTAAGAGATTTTTGTCTTCTGATCATAGGGATCGATTTGGTGTGTAAGGTGCAATTAGATTGGCTAGTGCAGGGCAGGCACTAGGCTTGAAAATAAGGTTGTACAAGGTGAATAGCTGAATAAAGGCAAGTTGGTTGGGTAGTTCAAGCCAATTTAATTCTAGGAGTGGTTTACACTGGTGTGTGTGATATTCAGAGTTTGTGACAAACTTTGCAGCTTGTTGTAGCACTGTTCCAACTTGCTTAGGGTAGAATTTCGTAAGTTAGTTAGGATAAGGGCACCATAAAGAAGGGAGGGAAGTAAAAATGTTTTTGCAGGGTAGTTTTGGTTGCTGCAGTAAAGAAATGTTTGTTTCTATATAAGAGTCCCAGTTTTTGATGCAGTTTCTTTATATTTTGCTGTATATAGGGGTCAAATGAAAGGTTGTCAATGATGACACCTAGAAGTTTGGTTTCCTGCACTATTTCTATGGCAGTGTTGTTAGATGCAAGGATGTTGAAATGATCAGAGACAGGGGAGGTGTTTTTGGGATGAAAGAGTACTAGTTTTGTCTTCATGGGATTAAGAAACAGTTGGGCATTTCTTAGCCAGGATTCGACTGCTGTAAAGGACTGCTGCATTTTTGAGAGTAGTTCTGGCAGTGATTGAGCAGTGTAGGTTATGGTGGAATCATCAGAGTATTGATTGAGGGTCTCAGGGTGAGAGGCAGTGTGAAGGTTGTTTGTGAAAATGTTGAAGAGTAGGGGTCCGAGGATGGAGCCTTGGGGGACTCCAGTAGGGTTGTGGAGAAAGTGTGAGAGTTTGTTAGACCACTTTGCTGCTTGTTTATGATCCTTGAGGTAGCTCTGAAACCACTTTACTGTGTTATATGAGAAGCCTAAGTTAGACAGTGTGTTCAAAAGTAAGGGGTGAGACACTGTGTCAAAGGCCTTGGAGAGATCAAGGAATACTGAGACAGCATAGCATCCTGCTTCTCTAGTCTTGTTCATGGTGTCTGTAAAAGATCATAAGGCTGTAGCTGTGCTGTGGCTAGGTCAGAAGCCATGTTGGGTTTTGGCTAAAAGATTGTTTTGCAATAGATATTGCATTACCTGCTGATGGATACCTCTCTCGAGAATTTTGGATATGGGTGACAAGATGGATAAAGGATGGAAATTTGATGGATCAAAAGAGTTGCCTCCTTTGTGGATGGGGGTGATGTGAGATTGTTTCCATGTGATAGGTACTTCTGATTCAGATAAAGAACTATTTATAAGGATACTGATTGGGAAGGCAACTGAGTTAGCAGCCAGTTGGAGGTAGTATGGGGGAGATTGTCAGTTGAAGTAGAGCGGGGTTTTAGTTTTTGTAGCAGTTTCTTAATGGTGTCAGTAGACATGGGCTGAAATGAGAATGGGGTTTGTATGACATTTTTTGAGTAGGGGGTTTAGCAACCTTAATGAAGGACTTATCCGTTAAAATCAAGTGAAATTTGCATTGATCAAAAGAATTGCACAATTTATGTTAAGTACAGGACTTCTGGAATAAACAAAACAAAACCTTGTGCAGTAAATTAAGCACTGTGTCACTAGCAACCAGAAAGCATACCACTGCTGCACGTCTGATTTCTATCTTGCTACAGGAAAGTGCTGTGGTTACATCCTCTGTAACTTAGTGATACTAACCTAGCAGAGAGTGGCATATCTGTGCTAAGACACAATAAAAATAAGCTCCATTGCCTATGTTCTATCAACCTATTACTGGGACACATATCCAGTGGGCTTAACCAATTAACAATCCTATTAAAAATAGTATACAGTGTCTCCAAGTCAAGACATTGGAACATACTATTTGGTAATTGTTTTTTAAATTAATAAATATATTTTAACATCAAAATGAAAGAATACCTGGCATTTAAAAGAAATCAATCCTATACAATATGAGTCAATTGGAGGGTAAACAACTTGCCATGGATATGTATGTTTTTGTGTTATGCAGCAGATTTCAGTACATACACTGACATAGACTACAGCACATTCAGTCAGTCAAGTAATCAGGTAATAAATCAATGTCCAAGTAAAGCAGTTATATTCAAGTAAAAATCAAAAAATATTCCTGTTAACATGTACAGAACTTGCCATATAGTGTAATAATGCAAATATAATAGTCGTCCACCATGGGATGATCATTCTCCTGAAGATAGCTAGGGGTATCTGAATCCCTGAATTGGCAGCTGACAGTAAAGTGTGTGTGTGTGTGTGTGTGTGTGTGTGTGTGTGTGTGTGTGTGTGTGTGTGTGTGTGTGTGTGTGCATGTGCGTGTGTAGTATAAGTGAACAGGATTAGTGCTGGAAAGAAAAATGTTCATTAAACTGAATGGGCTTCTCAGCAAGGCCGACACGCCACCTGTATGTGAGACTTTGTACTGCAAGCATTGTCTCATAGGAAGCCAGACTGTCTGCAGTAGAGTTCCACACACAGATGGAGATGTGCTGCAAGGTTCAGGAGATGGGGAGGAGATTGCGAAGGTGAGCTTGGGAACATGCAGATATATGATTTGGTGCAGTACAACCATCCCCAAACTCTTGCAGTGATGGATGCTAATGTTCTACTTTCAAAAATATATTTAATTTCTTGGTGAGCTAGTGGCCATACAAACCTGCCCCTCTCTTGTACATGGAGAATGCAGGCAAGATGTCCATGGTACCCTACAGCAGGTGGCAATCCTTCACTTGACAGCCTTTTGGCCATGTTGTTATGCATATATGTCAGACCTGGATTCTTGCCAACAAAACTGCATCTGACTTACAAGTGCAGCTGCTGTATTAGAGAGTACTGCTGGGACTCAGCTACCCTGCCAAGTCCTAGGGTAAATTTGAACTGGGCTTAGAACAGATAAAGAAATTCAATAATACAGAATGTTAGAAAATCTACATATTCCTGTCATAGTGAGATTCTTGTCAATTCAATATCCTGAGGTATTGAACTACTGCATCCTGTTTGCTGCCCTTATGACATCATCAGAAGGTGCTGCCAGATAATAAAGAATCAGGAAGTAGCTGAACAGCTGCTTAGCATACATACAGTACATATAAACACAAGTTTGTTTAAACATAATTTAGCTCCACTGATATAAGTAAAGTAAAAGCTACATATTTTATAATTAGAAAGACACCTTTATATAATGAAAACATAATTACAGCAAAAAAGAAGTGGTAAAAAAAATAATTTCTACATGAGCTAAAAAAAAAAAACTTCAGCCAAACTTGCTGGTTAACATTTCTTCATGCTGGACAATTTAAAACACTGTCTTCTTGCATAATGAATTACTGATTGACACTTAAGTTACAACAGACTTGAACCTCTACTTCCAGGTTCTTCTATACCGAAGTGTCACTCACCCAGAGGGAGCTATATAGCCGGCAAGATGAAATTGATAGATAAACAGATGTTATAATATGAATCAAAAACTACCAAGCCGTTCACTTTCAGCAAAAGCTTTCTGAGATTAGGATGAAAGCCAAGACCTCCTAAACATCACCCATGAAGGGGATCATTGATGATGCTTACCTCAAGCTGCAGGTCTCGACTTCTCATGACGGCCATGTTCTTCTCTTCACTGAGCTGGGCATACCTCATGGCGAGGTTGTAGTTGTCATCTTTCACTTTGATGAGTTCGTCATTATAATTGTTCCTTTCCTCTTTCATCTTGTTGTACCTTTCCTGGAATGTTAGCAGCTCACGGTTGGCCAGCTTTAGTTGTTTTTTCTCATTCTCGAACTGTTCTTGCTTGCTCAGAAGCTCACATCTCTGTGCATCCTTCACTTTTATCTGCTGCTGCAATTTGATAACTTCGTTCATCAAGAACTGTGTAAGGCCTTCATGTCCTTCTTCAACTGCAGGTAAGGAAAGAGAAGCGCAGGTTTAATTAAGATCAGCTTCACTTGGACACTAAGAAAGCTCACCCAACCATTGAGCATTCCATATCTGTCCCACGTTATACCACCTAAGAGTACACATATCGAAAAACTAGATTACATATGGCAGGCAGGCAGGCACAACTATCAGAAATTTGATTATTGGGAGCCATGTGCTGAACATGGATTAATTTGCAGATATAACCTGCAGGAAAATACATTTTCCATAGTCTAACTTGAATTTTGTTTCACTATAAATTTCCGGAAGGAAACAGAAAACTTTACCTAGGCAGTTATATTATAATAACCCATGGCCCGATATTCTATACATACCCCACCCCTTCTAAACAAGCCCATCTACTAAGTATTGCATTAACTTCTATTTATTTCCATTTATCTTGAGTCTGATAAATGGCAAATAATCTCAAAATTCATACAGTCCACATACATTTGGCTTCATATTATTAGGGCGTATTCATTCTGTTCCAAATTCCCCCAATTATATATTAGGTGTTTGAAAAACTTCTTAAAATACATTTCTGCTACATTGCATAGAAAGCACAGGAAATTAAAATGTGAAATTTAAATAATGTTACTGATACATATAACTTCATATGAATTAAAGCAGAAGTCAGTTCTGGACACGTGGGTGCTGCAAAGAGCTCTTTTGGCTGATATCAAAGATTGAAACAATATTAATTTCACTAACTTTAATCATACTTTGACTTAGGAACTGAGTCCATCCCATCATAGCATTAGAAACCCAAAGGACTTGGGGAGAAATTAAACTGCGAATGAAATCTATAAAAACCTGACAGTAACATATAGCATTTAATGTGCTCTTTATACTCTTAAGAAAATATCAGCCATCATATACATACATTCATATTGTTAGTCAGTGTTTTACAACAGCAAATAAACAGGTAAGTCCTGCTGTTACATTAAGGAGGCTAATATGTGCAACTAATGTGTGTAACAGGCTTTTCCACAACATCATAGACCATTTAATACTTTAAGCGTTGATACAAGTGTGCTTTTTAGCTGGAAATTCCTCAAGCATTTTGTACATGTTCCTCTCCAGCTACAAGAGCTCTGAGTGCAAGACTGTTCTTTGATTGCATTGACTTTTAGCTTTTTTCCCACCTGCCATAACCAATTCTTGTGCTTTTAAACTTGGTGGCTGTTTAGTTGCTCACCCTTACTATAGATTAGACTTTGGAAGCCCCTTCCAATACTAATTTTACTAGACACTTATTGCTCTAACTACTAAGGCACCCCCATTAGACTATTAAAGCTTGAGTTAGTGTTTATAGCATCCCATGTCAATTAGTGTGCATTGTAATATTTAGAGTGTTAATTTAAATTATGTATTGTTCTTTTCTGCATTCTTTCCTTTTTTAATCAAAACTAATGGTTTGTATTTTTAACTTGGTCTGGGGGCTATAGACTTGTAGTATAATACACAATAGACAGAAAATTGTGAATTCCTGCAGGATCTGAGCCTCATATATTACATTTTTAATACATTTTTACAGTTTGCATTTTACTTGGTTGGGGGACCTTAGCTTTGCAGTACCACTCGTAACAGTGATAGAATTGTGAATTGCTACAGATTCTTATATAGATTTATACAACATTTTTACTGTTTGCTGATTGGATTAATCTCTAGTTTATCTCCTACAATCGGTGCTGAGCTGTGCAAGAGAGGTTTGCAATGCCCTGTACAGCTGTAACCACCTAAAGTTGTAATGTTCCATATAAAACCTCCTCTGCTGTTTTTCTCAAGTATCTAGCTGAGTGCAGAGCAGCTAGTTTGTCAGCTGAGAAACATCACCCCAAGAGTGTTGTTTTAGATCAATCCTAGAACTCTCCCTCAGTACAACAACTACAAGTTTAGTTACAAACCCGTGTTTCACTACCCCTCATGGATCACAAAACAAAAAAAGGATCAGCAGCCATGGATGTGTACTTTCCTACTGCCTTGATAGCCAACCTGGTAGAAGTGGGCATCTTGAGACAATGTAACAATTATTTCATGTTTGCCGACAACCACCTTATTCTTAATCAGACTGACAGTGTGTGAGATATGTAATTACACTATGCCTTTGGAGGCAAAGCTCTCGCAAACAGACATTTATGTCCCCAAACAGGTTGCCACTAATACACTTATTACACCTACTATGGATCATACATATAAACTAACATGTCTGATGCTCTTAAATCCAATCTGGGCAAACCACAACAGCCTCCCATATGCTGTCCTCAGCAACTTTCCTTACAGTCTATAAGAACAACGCTCCCCAGGACACATACAACCACATCTCACAATTTCTCAACCACTGAGCCCTTAAGGCAAACCTACCACACAACTAAATATATTGTTCACTGGAGACTCCATTGTGAGACACACTGATGCCCCACTAACCAGGATGAACAGGATGAACAAGGAGACAGTTAAAATGACAAAAATGTAGAACACAGCCCTACAGCACACCAATAAAAAGCAAATGGCAAAGAACAATATAAAATCTAAACAGACTTTTATTCGAACACAGGTGAGCACTTTCGCAGTAAAATTGCTTCTTTAGACCATACAAAAAAACAGCAACATCTCAGATATTTAAAATACAATCAATTAAATATCTACCAATAAAAACATGCAGGTACAATAGCCATACCAATTTTAAAGGCACAGCTTTCTTTTAAAGCAGGAACCACAGAGGGCTATTGGCATAAAGGTACACATAAGCAAGATACCTATTTAAAAAGCTTTCTTTCTTTCAGAAATGGCTTAAAAGGTACTGATTCATTCAAGCCTGCACCTTTATGTGCTGATAATTTAAGAATCCATTTTAATTATTTCCCTTCTGTGACGTTAGTTGTATCACCCAACCTAAAACTGTCATAGATTACTTCTACTGCCATAAACGTGAACCAATGGTTAGTGCCTTTCTCTAGAATGTGTTTAGCTAGGGCGCTATAACTATGGCCCTTATTAGCACAATATTAATGGTCTCTAATTTGTTCCTTAAGTTGCTTATTAGTTTTTCCTAAATAAAATTTTTAGGAGGCAGTTAAGGTCAGTTTCCTAATAAGGGCAAAGATCCACAAGGTCACACAGAAACTCAGGACATTAAAATATAGAAACTCAGGACATAGAAATACAAGTACCAGTTTGACTGTATCATAGTCCATGTGGGTTTAGTAGTCTGAGACTTAAATCCCTGAATTATATGAAGAGAGACATAATAGAGCTTTCTGATTGTGTGTCTGAGGCAGGTATGAGCCTAGCAGTGACCGGCTTTCTATCTTCTCCAAGGATGATACCCCAATATAAACAGAAGATGATTGACTTTAACAATTGGCTTAATAACTGATGTCATTCAAAGGGGGTCCAATATTTGTTGGCTTGGTTGGGTGCAATCAAGAAACCACTGATGGTCTGAACCTGTCCCAACTAGGCTTTTGCATATTAGCCAAAACATTATCCATGCCTATAGTGCTTTTTTTAGGCAATGCCAATCTGATAAACTTTCTAGCATAGTAAAATCTACTCAAGATAAACTAAATGTGTTATTGTTCAATGCTAGGAGTCTTAACAAGAAGCTCCACTCCCTGGAAGTGCTCCTCACCCTGGAGTGGGTTGACATCTGTGCAGTTTCTGAGATCTGATTTAAAGCCATGGAAGGAACCCCAGCAGTGCAAGAGTTTAATGCCTTCCAAACATTTACACTGGCTAACACACAAGAAGGGACAAGGGGTGGGTGGAAGTGTATCATTCTACATAAAAAGTAAGCATACCTCAAGATTGGTCAAACTATATGACATGTTTGAGCTACTCCATGTCCATCTAACTTTAGGTAAAATCTCATACCATGTCTTTGCTGGCTATAGGCTCCTGTCTATGACGCAGGACAATCATAGCATGTACATGAATGCACTGGAGTCACTCAAGATTTAGCCCAACACCATTTTCTTGGGTGATTTCAAGTACCCCACCATAAACTGGGATACATACACAACCACTAACATCCAGGCTCAAAGATTCTTGGATTTTCTCAATTGAAATACCTTGGAACAGCTAATCTGCACACATACTAAGGGTTCAAATATCAAGGACCTAGTGCTCACAAATATGAAGCAGTGTTGCACCCTCTCTTTCAGTGTAATGTACTCACTGGTTGGGTCAGATCACAAAGTAGTCACCCATGCAATACATGTTAAGCTTGAATTCCTAGCAAACCCCAGAAGCCTTAAGGTTTCCAAGGCTAACTACCTCCGATTAAGTAATGGCATAGCTAAAGTCCAAAACCCAGACTCAGAGAACACTGTGGCCTATGTAGAAGTGCTGACAGAAACCCTGTACAATCATGTTAATAACTGCATAGAAACAACAGCACCAAACCAAGATAAACTTAGGACAAACTACAAAAACAAGCCCCCTTTGTGGAGCCCCAGTATAAACAGGTTGTACAGCAAAAGACAGAATATCCTGTCCAAAAATAAGAAGGGATATCTATGCCCAGCAGATAAAAAACTCCCTTGTCAATCTCAGCAAGCAACTCAGGTGATTAAACAAGACCACAAAAGCCAACTTTAAGGCAAAAAATAGCCAGCCAGACACAGAAAAACCATGGCATTTTTCATTTATGTACGCAACCTTAAGAGGAACACCCAGTAGTGTGCGGAAGTAATACTAAATTGAATTTCCTATAAGAAACTGGAGGGTGTAACAAATTTGATGGCCAATAAATTCAACTCCATTTTCTCTACTTCCAGTTACCCACCAGGAAATTCCCTCTACCATCCCCCCCGCTATCACTAAAGAGCAGATCCTCAATGAACTCTCCACAGCTAAAAACACTGCATCAGTGGGTTCTGATAATATCCTGTAATGCCTCCTATATACCTTGAAAAACAACTTGTCAGCATTCCAGACAGGCTACATCCATAAGGAATGGAGGACTACAACACTCATCCCTCTACACAAAGGGGGCCCATTGTCAAACCCAGGGAACAACAGATTCATAAGTCTGAGTAGTTTTATATGCAAGGTTATGGAAAGAGTTATCATGGATCTGATAAATACAAACAAAATTATCCAGCACTGGACCCATCCCACTTTGGTTTTGTCAAGGGTAGCTCATGCCTACAAAACATTGTAGACTTCTTCAAGAAGGAAAAATGGTGCATGCTGCATACCTCAACTTGGCAAAGACATATGACACAATATCATACACAGGTACTATAGACAAATGCACAAATTTAGACATAAATTCCTATGTCACGAGAGGTACAGTCAAATGACTCACAAATAGGATACATGGAGTTACGGCTGGGACATCCATCTCCACCAAGAGGCCTGTTACTATTGGTATCCCACAGGGCTCAGTACTAGGGCCTTCCTGCTCAGAATACACTTCTCTGAGGTCAAGGCAAATGTACAGGGCCTTTTATTGACCAAATCTCCTAATGATTGCAGGCATTTAATCCCCAAAATATACAGCCATCCTCTAGGAGGCTCTCCCTCAGACAAATATGTTGTGCTAGAGCAGTGGCCTAACACTCAATGCAAACAATGCATAATCATACTCTTTGGGAGAAAACCACTCCTGTAAATTACAACACTGATAACACTCCGATAAGAGTAGATCCAGTGGTAAGGGACTAGGGAATTCAGGCTGAATGTAACCTAAACTTTGATCACCATATGTCCATCGTGGTGAGAAAATCCTTCTACTTGACACAACTTGTAAGTAAAGTTGCAACATCCAGATCTAAGGATGTGGTAGTCCCATTATACTCGGCCCTCAGACCAATAATCAAGTACAATGCACCTCTCAGCATGTACTAACTAGAAGAATACAGGTTGTAAATAGTATGCCCTTTGAGGATGGCTTCAAAGCTTTGTCCTTGTACTCTATCTCCAACAGAATACTGAGGGTTGACCAATGCATAACCTATAAAGCATTCTCTAATTCAGCTCTAATGGATCTGTTACACATTCACAAAACAAAGAACGATAAAATTATTCAATTTAAGAATCTAAACCTCATCTGTGACAGAAACAAACATGTTGGAAGGACAGGTATGTATTTCAGAGATTATCCCTTCTTTGAAACAAACTCCACAATCATGTGAAGAAGAGGTCTTCCCTAAGCTTATTCAAATGCAGTTTGGATCAATCAATGGAAAATCGCAAATTCATCCCAGCTTGTCACCTGTCGTCCTTAAAGACAGGTGCAGCTTGTAGCATATACCAAAGCCATTCTAATCAATGGTTACTGACAAATGGGAAAATTGGGGAATGAATGTTTAGGCTTAAAAAGGTTGTAGAGACATTATACTAGTAACTTTCTTTGATAATATGATCACAAAAACATAAAACAATGTGTATAGAAGATTTACAGGATTTGTAAAAGAATGATAGAGAATACTATGTGACACAAAATGTATGAAAAATAGTCAAGGGAAAATTGAATAATTATTATTTAAGCAAAGAAATTACTTAAGTAAAAAATAGATATCAACTTATCTGAGTAGCATAGTTAAAGAGAACAGTAGTACAATGAGAGAAATGAAAGATGACAGAAGAGAACTAAGAAGATTTCAGCAACAAATTATAATAAGTTATGTAAAGACAAGGGTTCAAGACTGAAAGAAAGAACAAAAAGAATAACATGGTAAAAATTAATAGATCCAGAAAATAATGATTTGAAAAACAATATTTCCTTATAGAAATTAAATAAAGTACTTGGACAAGTTAATTTACAGATGGTTTCAAGACCAGATAGAATAGGATACCAACTTTATGATAATTTTATGGTTGGGTAAATGAAGGTTTTATGTAAAAAGTTTATGCAGTTGTATACTTAAATTTGTATGGAAAAAGGAAGATAAAAATCAAACTGAAAATTTGAGACCTATATGATTGAACCATATAGAGAAGAAGATTTTTATGAAAATAATTCTGAAGAGAATGGAAAGTAAAATGAAACGTATTGTGGAAGACAGAATATATAGTTTAAAGGAAAAAGTGTGCCAGGAATTGTTATCAATAGTAAGGAAAATCATAGATGATATCATAAACAGGACCGATGAGACCGAGATCATTATAGTATATTTAAATAAAGCATTTGATACAGTAAAACAAGAACTTTTGTGGATAATTATGCAAGAATTTAACATTATTTAGAAAATGAAGAATATACGTTGTTTTGTATATAATAAAAACAAAGTAAGAATGTTAGTGAATGGATATTTAAGCAAAGAAATAGATACAAAAATGGTACATGCCAAGGGTGTCATTTGAGTAGCATATTATTCGCATTATTTATGAATGTATTAGAGATGTAAATTTCCATATGAAAGGTAATATTTATATTATAATGAGGGGATAAAAATTCCAGTCATGTTTATGTATGCAGATGATATTACATTGATTACGAGAAACAAAGTTGGAATGAAATAAGTTATATTTTATAGACATCAATGTTTAAACATAACAGGCATGACTTTAAATAAAGAAATGAAGTAAAGGACTGGGTGGTATAGTAAGCATAGTAGAAGTATGTTTTTCAATTAAAGAAATCTCTGTACTAGGAATACGATTTGGGGGTAAAAATTAAGTGACGATCAATGAAATAGGATACTAGAAAAATTGAGGAGTTTTGTTTTTATTTAATTATAGAGGCTGTTGTTTAATAAAAAGGGATTTTGATTAATTCAGATAAACTTGGAAAGATTGCATATTTAGCTAGTATCTATATGTTGCCAATAATCTATGAAAAAGAAATATTACAAGTAATTTATGTTTTATATGGGGTTCAAAATTGAATCTAGTGAAGAGAGCGGAATTATATATGGATAAGGAAAATGGAAGTTCAGAATTAATAAACTCAGTTGTTTATGCTGCATCTTTGAATTTGTATAAAGTTTGGTTTTGGACAAGTGATAAAAAGTGAAAAGTTAGTAGTCAATTTATAATTTACAGATATAAGTGAAATTGGGATATGTTAAAATTCAGAAGATGAAAAGAATGTTTAAATCAAGAAATGAAATGTTATCAAGAAATAAACATTTTATGTAAAGTAAAAACTGATGAAAGAGAAAACAAGAGGAAAGTGTGGTACAAAAATATCATGATACAGTTTTATTATGTTAATCCTTGAGCTGAGCTAGTGAATGAAAAATGTTAAAGCTATAAAAGTATGAAATGCATGCTTAATAAGCAAGTAGAATGTCAAGATAAAATATTTTGTGTTGTGGACCATGTGGATGGAATACTAAATGAAATCATGTTTGATGGTAAATGGAGACTAGCAGTAATTTTAAGAAAAAATAGATGGTGGTTGTGGAAAATGGAGTTTTTGTTGTGTCTTTCGGCTTTTCTCAGTTAGGGGTCGCCACAGCGGAACTCCGGACCACTAATGATTGGCAGTAGATTTTTACGTGCCGAGATGCCAGCCCTGATGCACAACCTTCAACGAAGGTACGCCCATTCACGCATGTCTCCACGCAGAAGACACTTTAGCTGAGAATTGAACAGGACATCTTACTGTGAGGCAACAATGCTACCACAGCACCACCACCGCAGTTTTGGTTGTGGAAAAAGGAGTGGGAATCAAATAAGATAATGAAGATAGAAGTTTAACATAATAATGAAAAGTAAGATATTTTTAATGTATGACAATAACAGAATGGAATTTAACTCTATGAATTATAAATATGTAAGTTTGTAAACAATATTGCATAAAATGTTTCGAACCCATACTCTTTTCAATAGGAGCTGTGGGATCTTTTATACCCACCACTAACACATCAGATATCACCTTAGGTGAACAACTCACCTAAAAGGCAACACACACAAGACTGCAGAACCCTCCCCCCTCCATTATACTGCATCACAGTGCCGACAATTGATCTACCTAGTGCATGAACAGAACCTGGAGCCTTCATCAACAAAGTCAAGTGTGCTACCTGCTGTGCCACTGACACTACTAAGTTCCTTGGCTTTTGGTTTATATCAACATTTTAATAGCTGTCTTCTGGTTTTCAGCTTTTTTTATTCATGACAGTTGTACCTTATTATCCAAAGTATAAATCCTTTAGCTTATTACCTTCCTGTTAAGAGAATGAAATACTGAAGCAGCATACCTTTTCCCTGAGTTTATATGATATCAGGTTTGTATCACACCTGAGTTGATCAAAACGCAGTACATTTTGGAAAATACAGTAGTTTTCTGTTTGTTTTTTTTTAAATCAGAGTAATGTTGGTATTACCTGCAAGTGAATGTATTATAGGGAGTGTTCTGTATGACTACGGTCCTTTATTATGTAACAGTGAACTTCAAGCATTCTGACTTCTATGTCAGTTAGTTAATTTCAGAAATGTATGTATGTACTGATTTTAATATGAAAGTAAAAATGTTAAATTGGGTTTTTACATTCTTATGGATACTAGCAACTTGAAAACATTTAAAATGAATACTAAATTCTGATGAATACTAATAAATTGCATCATTTACAGTGACCAAAAGGAAGCAAGACTTTAAACCTTGCTTTAATAAAACTAATTTCCTGATAGAAAGATAAACATATGACAGCATCTGAAATGCCAAAACATGAAGTAGACTGAAAGTATGAAAGAATGACAAACATTTGATTAAGTTCAGGAAAATGGTTCTGGAAAAAAAAGGAACCAGCTCTGGGACTGATACCAAGTTGATAATGTCTTAAATTGGAAAGCAAAAGGAAAACTTAAAGCTCTGGGACATAATACCTTGTTTGAAAATTAAACGATAATAATGTGGTGCCTGTAATGGTAATTCTTCCTCTGCTCATGTTTTATGTGTTAAAGCTGGCAGTTAAGTACCTGTTTCATTAACTGTAATGGCTTTATTATTTTTAGATATCTAGAGTTGAAAAATCTCAATCTGGCTAGGTGCATTACTTTTTTTTTCATTAACTGTATCACTGATCTGGAAAGACCCACGGTCTGGTAAAGAGATCATTTATACCTGCAGATGACTTCATGGATAGCCATTAAATAGTCACTGAATGACCATGACCTCCTTAATGAAGTCTATGGTGCTTGATTTTACTGCAATAAAGGTGGTAGTGGCTAAACACGACCAGAGATTGGAGCAGTTACATGGAGCACAATCAGGTCAGCAAAAGCAGTAGAGGAAACAGGTGGAGAATATCTCGGCTAAAGCGAAGAAGACTGCCAAACATTGAGCCTATACTTGTTGGTTAGAAGTGAAACTGGATGACATGCAGAATTGGGCAAGTAAGAATAAACTCAGAGTAATTGGTCTACTGGAGAGAGAGAGAGGAAAGCATGGACTCTCTGGCATTTATTATACAGGAACTGAGCAGTCCACTGAAAATGAATATCCCCATTATACGTCATCTACTAAGCCATGTCTAATCCAGCTCTGTTAGCAGTGCTTCATCTAAAGAAATCCCAATCCCTCCACATCACATGCTCCAGAGACCTCAACCTCATTGCCATAATCAACAGAACCTGCTGGAGGGGCAGGTTCTTCACCCAGAGACTGCCCATGCTCTCAAATAGACTTCCCATACATGTCAAGCAGAGCACCTCGCTGTCCCTCTTCAAGATAAATCTTGATGAGTGGATGGGAAATAGAAAGTTCACCCCGAGGATCACTCCAGTGGTTCTACTTGTTAGAGGCCCTGGGAGCTAATAACAGGCGGCACAATGCCAGGGTACTTCTATCGGCTAGGTTTGTAAAGGTTTCAGAGCAATTAGCCTAGTACACACCTATGAACCTATGAGGTTAAGTAACTTTAACTTATAAACAAACTAGCTATCATGTACACAGATGCTAACATTCTGGCTGCCCCTTCAAAATGGCACTTAAGCTAACACATGCTTAGTATTTATATGCATACACAGAGCTTGGAAATGCTTCTTAAAGGTACAGCACACCTGTTATTCTGCATCCTCCCTATTTGAGAAAATTAATTAGGCATTATCACCGATATTAATGAATATGCACTTTGCAGAGAAATGATTTTCCTCATCCAATTATACAAAGCTAGATACATATATACAACTATGTCCAAATTACTGTGTATTTCTCACTAGGCTTTGAAATGCAACGATAACATGTGACATTAAATTTGGGATCTGGTTTAGCAACTGGGATTGTTTCTGCTGACTGTTCAAGCTTAGGAACATTGGAATCATCCACCAGAACAGTATCAGAAATCAATATATGTTCTGGAAGAGGAATATCATCTGGATTGCTCTGAGAGAGTTTTTATCACATGTATAATGCTGCGATATTGGTTCTGCTACAGAAAGAAGATGTCTGAGATTTCTCCTGTACTCCACACCCTCAGATTTAACAAAATAGGATCTCTGCTCTGCACAAATAGTCATTACTTGACCAATACAGTCGAAACCTTTTGCTGTTTATATCCTCACTGTCTCTCCGTTTTCCAATGGATGAAGAAATCTGCTCGACTTGTCATAGCCAAACTTCTGGAAAGAATGATTTCTAGATAACTGGGCTATGATTGCTTGGTTGTTCTTAGCTTTAGGGCTCAATAAACTAGAACTGATAGGCAATGTTGTTCTGGTTTGCCTAGATAGATGTCTCTGAGCAGGTGAGACAAGTAAATCATCACAGGGTATGTTTCTAAGATTGAGTAAATTAAAAAAAACGGTATTATCATGCTTTGACTTTTCAAGTAATTGCTTTGCACTCTGTACTGCATGCTAAGAAACTCCATTTGATTGTGCATACTCTGGATTACTAGTAACATGTATGAAGTCCCATTCTCTGGCAAATTTCTGAAACAGTTGACTGGTGAATTGTGTACCATTGTCAGAGATATTAATTTCTGTAGACTGCCATGGGCTGAGAAATGGCATTTCAACTTAGTAATGACTGTACTACAAGTGAGATTAGGTAGTAGATCAATCTCAAACCAATTTGAATAAGGGTCTACCAGTCTTAAGTAATGTTCATTGTTCCACCCAGATATGTCAGTAGCTATAATTGACCAAGGAAGATTAAGAATTTGACTTAGCTAAAGTGGCTCTTTTTGCAAATGAGCTTTAGTACTATTACACACTGAACAGGAAGAAAGTACTATTACACACTGAACAGGAAGAAAGTACTATTACACACTGAACAGGAAGAAAGTACTATTACACACTGAACAGGAAGAAAGTACTCTATCAATGTCTTTCACTAGATAAGTCTAAAATACTCGTCCTCTCGCGCCCTTCTCTTAGTAAATTTGGAGCCCAGGTGACCACGATGCAAAATCTGGATATATTCTCATTGTAAGAAAGCAGGAACAACAAATTTAGGACCTTTGAAAATAATGCCATCTTCCATCAACAACTGATCTCTGTAAGGAAACTAAGACTGAACATCTGGTGGTACACTCAATTGCTTTGACAGCCATCCAACATTGATATACTGTTTGAGCTTCTGCAAACTGGATCAGTCATTTTATGATCTCTCAGCTCTTCAAGTCTTGTGGTAGAAAAATTACGCACTTCCATGACATCAAAGTCAAAATTCTCTGCGTCAAGTTGTTCCGTAGTATTTCTGGGTGATCAGGATAAGGCGTCCACCAGATAAAGAAGTTTGCCTTTCGTATAGACCATTTTGAAGTTGTACTTTTGCAATTTAAGCATTATTCTTTGTAATCTTGCTGGAGCTAAATGCATAGGCTTCTTCAAAATAGTAACCAAAGGTTGATGGTCAGTTTCAATCTGGATTTCTCGACCATAGATATAATCATGAAACTTGGAACATGCAAACACTATTGCCAAAAGTTCTTTCTCAATTTGAGCATATTCTATCTCAGTTTGGTTAAGTGTTCTAGATGAGTAGGCTACTAGCTTGCCTTCTTTAAGAAAAACTGCACCTAAACCAAATTTTGAAGCATCACAGGAAAGAGTTAATGGTTTGGTGGCATTACAGTATCTTAATGTTGGTGGGGTAGAAATTTTCTGCTTAAGAACAACAAATGCTCTCTGATGCTAGTCTAGCCATGACCAAGTAACATGTTTTATGTGTGAGCTCTCTCAAAGGTGCTGTCTACTCACTGAAGTCTGGTATAAACTTACACAAGTAATTGACCATACCAAGAAAGCATTGTAGAGCTAGCACATTATCTGGTGCTGCCATTTCAAGAATGGCTGCTTGCTTGGATGGGTCTGGTCTCAAGCCAATACTTGTAAACAACTGACCTACATATGTAACATCTGGTAGTCTGAACTTGCACTTCAGAGGACTGAACTTTAAATTCACTTCATGTGCTCTGTCTAGAACTCTCTTAAGATTTCTGTCATGCTCTGCCTCACCATTGCCTCCAACCAATATATCATCTACTATAATGGTACAAGGATAACCCAAAATAATTAGCTCCATTGCATGCTGAAAAATTTCACTTGCAGAACTTATTCCAAATGGCATCCTAAGGAATCTATATCTTCCAAATGGGGTACTGAATATAGTCAGTAATAAAGATTTGCGATCAAGCATCACTTGCCAAAATTAACCATTTTCATCTAAGACAAAAAAAAAACAGTGGCATTTGGTATCAGGGCTCCAACCTCTTCAACTGTACACATGGAATGATGCAGTCTCTCCAATACTTTGCTCAAATCTCTTGGATCAATGTGTATTCTGATTTCATCTGAGCCTTTCTTATGAGCTGCTACCATGGACAACACCCAATCGGTAGGTTCTGTAAGTGGACAAATTACACCTTGTTGCACCATTTTGTCCAACTGAGCTGAAGAAGAAGACATAGCTAAACTTAATACTAGATTCTACTCTGTACTATCTAATTCAGAACATTTCCAAAAGAAAAGAGGAGTAGCCATCTTATGGAGTAATAATACTTTACCTCTTCCCAAGATTATTGTTGTTTATAAAGATGATAAAGGAATGTTTTACTCCATTACAACAGAATTTAACAAAATGCTATTCATTCTTATAAATATCTATTGGATTCCAGGAACTGGATCTAACAGTGAGACAGCACTTTAATCAAATAATACATTTTTCTAAGGGTAGTATTATTCTGGCAGGGGATTTCAATTGTATTTTAACTGATAATGATTCTAATGCTTCTGGTAAAAGGAGAATTTTAGCCCCTGCTAAATACTTGAGAGACTTTATAGATGCATACCACTTGAAAGATAGTAATGACTTTAATGAACAGGTTCCCTTTTTATTTAGTTTTTTACATATTTATCACACAGACATGGCACATATTCTAGAACTAACAGAGTATTCCTTTCAAATGAGTTGATCAACAGTTTGGGTAAAACAAAAGTAATCTCTTGCCCCCTCTCAGACATAATGTTATAACCATTGAGTTAACAATTAGTACAAACTTTAATGTTCAAAGTAAAAGAATTCCAGCTTACATAAGACAACTAAAAGATTTCATGAACTTTATCACCTCTGAGATTAAACATTTTATCACTATTAATAGTGTCCATGATACTTCTGAGATTCATATATGGGATGCACTAAAAGCTTATTTATAATGAAAAATCATTAATTGGTACTACAAGAAACAAAAACATTGGGGCAAAGATTTACATGACATACAAATGAAACTCGACAAGTTAAAACTGTATAACCTAACGATAAAAACAAAAAAGGGAAGAAATAAAACATTAATACTTTAATAAGTATTTGGAAATATTGAATCACAAAACTAAGATTAGTTTGGAGAAATTTAAATTTATAAATTTGTTGGTTAACCCTAAATCTTTAAATGACTTAACTATTAAGACCAAAAGGCTTAGTAAACTCAATCATATTAATGACAATTTTTATACTAAAAAAGAAAAATGTTACAGATTTATATGATATACTGATGGAATTTAGAGATTACTTTAATAAGATTAACCAGAAATTAAGTATCTTAGACTCTAAAGAAGACATACAAGTCTTTATTAAAAAATACAGTAAACACAAACTATCAGAACTACAAGATGATGTCTCAGATAAACCCATTTCACTTTTTGATATCCAACTTCAAGTTAATAAATTAAAACAAAATAAAGTCCCTGGTAATGACAGAATTATTGCTGAAATGTATAAAATAATACCTAAAGAAGCTTTAAGTTTATTACATAAAGTCTTTTTCTATTTTTCAAGACAAATTTATTACTCCACCTTCCTAGAAATATACACTCATCTCTCCCATATTAAAAGGTAATAAAGATCCTTCTAAATGTTCCTCATATAGACCTATCTCTCTTTTAAATGTCGATTATAAAATGTTCATGTCCATTTATGCTGACAGATTAAATATATTTCTTCCCTGTCTGGTTGATGAGGACCAAACAGGTTTTATTATAAATAGAAATGCTTATGATAACATAAACAGAATTTTAATAATAATTGACTCTGCCAAAAATTTAAATAAAATTTAACTTTAATCAGCTTGGATATAAACTGTGTTTATGATTCTGTTAACTGGGATTATTTACTCTTTCTTTTGGAAGAATTACATTTTCTTAATAATTTTATTCAACTCATTTCACATCTAAGTGATATCAAGCCTACATTAAAATAGGTACTTACACCTTACAAAATATAAAAATCCTTAAAGGGGTCAAACAAGGTTACCCTCTATCTATCTATATTACTTATACTAAACAATTTCAGAAATTTTATTTTGTTATTTACAAAAGACCAGACTATAAAGCCTGAACCTTCCTTCTTTCTCCTATCACTTTTACACAAGGAAATATGTTTTCTTCAGACTCTGCAAAAATGATGGTATTCAAGGATAAGACAAATGACAAATTAAAATCTGTAGACTATTTAATTCATGAATATTGAAAAAACAAATAAGCGTTCATGAGTAGGACTGCCAAAACTTATTTTAACGCAGTTTTATTTCCACACAAAAAAAAGCGTTTTTGCTTCTGTCCCTACAGAAGCTTCATCAGAATACACTAAAAGAGCGCCAACTCTTCAAATTTAAAACAACAATAGTGACAGAAATGATGTCACTTCCTCTCATTCATCAGTATTAAAATTATTAACCCTATAAGGGTCTATTACAAAAAATGTGACAGTGAACTTCATAAAACTAAAACAACCAGCTGATCATTCTAAAACCATATACATATCTAAGCAACATGAAAAGTATAAAAAAGCATCATGAAGCACAATAAATGAAATGAGAATTGAACCTCATAATATAGGGGAATTCCTTTCATAAAACTGTTACTACTGAAATGTAATACTAAAAATTAAATATTAATATAAGTCATGCACTGACATTATTATTGCATAAATAAATTTGACAATTCCTATATCAATAGTTGTTCAATAAATAAAAACCAGCAATCTAAAACCAACCCACTTTTACAAAAGTAATAAAAGTAAAATTACTATTCATTTAAATAAGGCCACTCAATCTTCGTATATCACCTTAAATAACTTTTGTATTTCAACACAGAGGAGATGTTACAATTCTCATTCAAACCGGGGGCTGAAAAGGCATCCAAAAGGATTTTCCATTCGAGTTCCCGTGTTTCTAAAATTAACGATTGAGGTCCACCTCTAATGTCAACTGGGATATGGTCAATAGCCATAAAGTGAAAACTGTGTCCTGCGTGACTCAGTATGTGTTTAGATAAAGCGTTCTCGCTTTTTTTGTTTTTTATAGCATAAATGTGTTGGTATATACGGTCGCGAAACCTGCGATCTGTCTTCCCGACATAGTACGCAGGACAACAGTCACAAACGGCTACATAAACAATAGATCTTGTGTTACAATTTACTTTGTGGTTAATAAAATATTTCTTATTCCTAATGGAAAACGAATTCCCTGTCCGAAGGAATTTACACCAATTACAAAAAACACAAGAATATGTACCTTTTTGTCTAGTGTACAAGTTAACATCCTTGTTCCTCTGAAGGAGCTCCTTCAGGTTACTACCCCTTTTATAAACAATAGAGGGGTACAACCCTAATCTCTCTTGTAAACCTGAACTATTAACAAAATACCAATTTTTACGAATAATGGAACAAAGGTTCTCAGAATTTTTGTTGTAAGTTGTAACAAAACTTGTCGTGTAATTAGTTTCCTTTATGGTCGCACTAGGGTTGGAATCTGCAAGGAGTGAATTACTAGTAGCCAATTCAGACATATCATCTCTGGGATGTGTTGAGTTTTGTTCATTATCAGAGAGCAATGGTTGATATGTGCCATTAATCCTCTTAAAAGACACTTCAGCTATCAGGGCATCTATCACATCTTCAGGATACCCACGGTTCATAAACAAGTCCTTCAAAAATAAACATTCATGTTCGAAAGCCTGGGCTGTACTACACATTCGGACAGCCCTGACTAGTTGTCCCTTGACTATGGACAGTTTTTGTTTCCATGGATGACTGCTTGAAAAATGCAAAAAAAGAATTGCAATAGGTTGGTTTCCTGAAGATGGATGACCGGAAACTGTTATTACCCATGTCCTTAACTAACTTCACATCCAAATAGTCTATCTGACTAGTTGAAAAATGGTACGTGAATTTCAAAAATTCAGTCGTCCCATTCATATAGGTGATAAGATCATTTACAACATCCTCACCGCCTTTTATTAAAATAAAAACATCATCTAGAAAACGAGTGTAAAATTTTGTACATTGCTTAAAAACTGGATTATTGAACAAGAATGTTTTCTCCCAATAAGCAACAAACAAGTTTGCTATACTACCACCACAAGGGGAGCCCATGGCAATCCCTTGTTTTTGAAGGTAGTAGTGGTTGTCAAAAATAAAAAAAATTTAAGAAAGAACAATATCCAGTAGTTCTGTTACAACAGCAATGTCATTATTTGGTGCATCAAAATCTCTCAACATTAACTCAACCCATTCGACAGCTTCCTGGTGAGGTATGGAAGTATAAAGATCCACCACGTCGATGGTGAGGAAGTTGAGGGAAGCGTCAAATTGTAACTCATTTATAGATCTCAGAAAGGACCATGAGTCCTTGCAAATTTCTGGAATCAATTTCAAGTATTTTGCAATAATGCTGTCAATAAGGCGGGCACATGGATGAATAATAGAACATCTCCCGTCCACTAAGGCTCGCATTGTCGGGTCTGCCAGGTCCTTATGGATTTTGGGTATCCCAAACATAACTGGGACCTTAGGGTAAGTGATATCGATAAAGTTGTAAGTGTCGATGTCAATTTTTCCTTCAAGGAATAAATCCCTAAAGTAACCCTTAATTCTATTATAAGAACCTGACAGTTCGTTCAAAGAAGAGCTTTCATAAGCAGGTGAATTCAATACAGACAACATTCTGTTGTTGTATTCAGATTTATCAAAAATGACCAACCCTCCCCCCTTGTCAGGCTTAATAACTCTGACTGCCATCCTACATAAATTGTTCAAAGCTGTGATCTGATCATTCGAAATGTTACTTTGACTATCTGTTTGATTAATAGAGGCATGTAAGTGCCTCAAGTCTAATTCACATACACTTTCAAAGATATGTAGGTTGGGATGTAACGGGGGGTTGAATGTACTGGGAAGTTTGAGACTTGTTCTGTCCCTAGGAAGTTCATTGTTGAAAAATACATTCAAATTTAATTTGCGTACAAAACATTTCAAATCAATTAGGGTTTTGGCCAAATTGAATTTTTGATCAGGAACAAAAGAGAAGCCATTAGCCAATAATTCAACTAAATCACTATCAATAGAAACATTAGAAAAATTATAAATCTGGAAGTCCCCTTTTGTATTCGACAAAATAATAGGGAAATGTCTTTCCAGATGTTCAACACCAGACTGGGCATTCAATACCGTTGTTTGTTCCAGTTCTTGTTCTGTTGTTGACGATTGCCCTTCCCCCCTAAAAAAGTCTTCTGATGAGGTTTATGATTATTTTTCTGATTATTGGCTTTGATCCTATTATTTCTCCTTGGTCCTTGGCCCAATGTCTCTTCTCCTCCATCACCAATGTCACCATCATCGGTGGAAGTTTGACCAGGAGTGACTCTATTAACATTACCATTCCCATTGCAATTCCCATTATTCTGATTATCACCACCAAAGTTATTTCTAAAAAGATTTGGGTAAGCAGAGTTGGTTTGATATGCATGTCTATCCCTTACCAGCTTCTTTGTTTTATTAGATTTCAATTTTAACAGTAAAGCATCGATGCTGGAAAAAATCCGGTTATAATCATACTTGTACCTCTAGAAGTTAATATCAGTCTTAATGATGTCATCCAGCCGACTAGTTTCAGCTAAAAGGCTGGTAATATGGTTAGAATAATATTTAACCATTACTTCCATCAGTTCAGTCCCCTGTCTGTTAAACAAAGCCTGGAGTTCATCCTAAAAGGCTACATCAGAAAACAATCCAGTAGGTGAAAAAGTATTCCATAGCCCTTTAGGAATGATTTTTTTCTGCAAGGCATTGCTGGAAATAAGCAACCTCCAGCTGCAATTTTTTTATTTTAAGCATTTTGCCATCCAATAGTTTTAGTTTTTCAGAAATGTTTTCAAAATTGTTACCTGAAGTAGTCGTGTCAGCAACCGGTGAGCCAGAAGATAGAATTCCAACAAACGACAATGGAGCCAAATTCTCCGCCCATTCAGAGAGTAATGGCACACCAATAAGTGCAGAATGATTTTCGACTGGAATGCCAGGTATTATTGGAGCCATATCTTCTGCTGTGTGGCTCCTATTATTAATTCTGTTGCAACCATTAATAGAATTTGGCGCTAAAGCACAAGCGCCTGAAGCAGCTGGAGTTGCCTGTAGGAAGCCGGTAATAGTGGCAGAAGTGCAGGGACAAGGTAACTGCCCCGCTGGGATAGAAGTCAAACTATCATTAGAAAGCTGGTTGTTTGGTAAAAGCATGCCTGAGTTATTAACTCGTGCCATGTTCACATCACCTTTCTCGATATTCTCCAATCGAGAATTCATTAAATCCAACCGTTGGGACAACGAAAGCAGCAGCGCTTGAATGCTCAAAGGCTCATTATTGGTCTCCACAGTATCTGCGCCAAAAATATTCGGCGTCCTAGGACTCATGGAAACGCCAGACAACATACTAGCAACTGAAAAAATACAAAACTATTGAAAAAACAAATAAGCGTTCACGAGTAGGACTGCCAAAACTTATTTTAATGCAGTTTTATTTCCACACAAAAAAAAAGCGTTTTCGCTTCTGTCCCTACAGAAGCTTCATCAGAATACACTAAAAGAGCACCAACTCTTCAAATTTAAAACAACAATAGTGACAGAAATTATGTCACTTCCTCTCATTCATCAGTATTAAAATTATTAACCCTATAAGGTTATTTAAGGTGATATACGAAGATTGAGTGGCCTTATTTAAATGAATAGTAATTTTACTTTTATTACTTTTGTAAAAGTGGGTTGGTTTTAGATTGCTGGTTTTTATTTATTGAACAACTATTGATATAGGAATTGTCAAATTTATTTATGCAATAATAATGTCAGTGCATGACTTATATTAATATTTAATTTTTAGTATTACATTTCAGTAGTAACAGTTTTATGAAAGGAATTCCCTATATTATGAGGTTCAATTCTCGTTTCATTTATTGTGCTTCATGATGCTTTTTTATACTTTTCATGTTGCTTAGATATGTATATGGTTTTAGAATGATCAGCTGGTTGTTTTAGTTTTATAAAGTTCACTGTCACATTTTTTGTAATAGACCCTTATAGGGTTAATAATTTTAATACTGATGAATGAGAGGAAGTGACATCATTTCTGTCACTATTGTTGTTTTAAATTTGAAGAGTTGGCGCTCTTTTAGTGTATTCTGATGAAGCTTCTGTAGGAACAGAAGCGAAAACGCTTTTTTTTGTGTGGAAATAAAACTGCGTTAAAATAAGTTTTGGCAGTCCTACTCGTGAACGCTTATTTGTTTTTTCAATAGTTTTGTATTTTTTCAGTTGCTAGTATGTTGTCTGGCATTTCCACGAGTCCTAGGATGCCGAATATTTTTGGCTCAGATACTGTGGAGACCAACAATGAGCCTTTGAGCATTCAAGCGCTGCTGCTTTCGTTGTCCCAACGGTTGGATTTAATGAATTCTCGATTGGAGAATATCGAGAAAGGTGATGTGAACATGGCACGAGTTAATAACTCAGGCATGCTTTTACCAAACAACCAGCTTTCTAATGATAGTTCGACTTCTATCCAAGCGGCGCAGTTACCTCGCCCCTGCACTTCTGCCACTATTATCGGCTTCCTACAGGCAACTCCAGCTGCTTCAGACGCTTGTGCTTTAGCACCAAATTCTATTAATGGTTGCAACAGAATTAATAATAGGAGCCACACATCAGAAGATATGGCTCCAATAATACCTGGCATTCCAATCGAAAATCATTCTGCACTTATTGGTGTGCCGTTACTCTCTGAATGGGTGGAGAATTTGGCTCCATTGTCGTTTGTTGGAATTCTATCTTCTGGCTCACCGGTTGCTGACTCGACTACTTCAGGTAACAATTTTGAAAACATTTCTGAAAAACTAAAACTATTGGATGGCAAAATGCTTAAAATAAAAAAAAAAATTGCAGCTGGAGGTTGCTTATTTCCAGCAATGCCTTGCAGAAAAAATCATTCCTAAAAGGCTACGGAATACTTTTTCACCTACTGGATTGTTTTCTGATGTAGCCTTTTCGGATGAACTCCAGGCTTTGTTTAACAGACAGGGGACTGAACTGATGGAAGTAATGGTTAAATATTATTCTAACCATATTACCAGCCTTTTAGCTGAAACTAGTCGGCTGGATGACATTATTAAGACTGATATTAACTTCTTGAGGTACAAGTATGATTATAACCGGATTTTTTCCAGCATCGATGCTTTACTGTTAAAATTGAAATCTAATAAAACAAAGAAGCTGGTAAGGGATAGACATGCATATCAAACCAACTCTGCTTACCCAAATCTTTTTAGAAATAACTTTGGTGGTGATAATCAGAATAATGGGAATTGCAATGGGAATGGTAATGTTAATAGAGTCACTCCTGGTCAAACTTCCACCGATGATGGTGACATTGGTGATGGAGGAGAAGAGACATTGGGCCAAGGACCAAGGAGAAGTAATAGGATCAAAGCCAATAATCAGAAAAATAATCATAAACCTCATCAGAAGACTTTTTTAGGGGGGAAGGGCAATCGTCAACAACAGAACAAGAACTGGAACAAACAACGGTATTGAATGCCCAGTCTGGTGTTGAACATCTGGAAAGACATTTCCCTATTATTTTGTCGAATACAAAAGGGGACTTCCAGATTTATAATTTTTCTAATGTTTCTATTGATAGTGATTTAGTTGGAATTATTGGCTAATGGCTTCTCTTTTGTTCCTGATCAAAAATTCAATTTGGCCAAAACCCTAATTGATTTGAAATGTTTTGTACGCAAATTAAATTTGAATGTATTTTTCAACAATGAACTTCCTAGGGACAGAACAAGTCTCAAACTTCCCAGTACATTCAACCCCCCGTTACATCCCAACCTACATATCTTTGAAAGTGTATGTGAATTAGACTTGAGGCACTTACATGCCTCTATTAATCGAACAGATAGTCAAAGTAACATTTCGACTGATCAGATCACAGCTTTGAACAATTTATGTAGGATGGCAGTCAGAGTTATTAAGCCTGACAAGGGGGGAGGGTTGGTCATTTTTGATAAATCTGAATACAACAACAGAATGTTGTCTGTAATGAATTCACCTGTTTATGAAAGCTCTTCTTTGAACGAACTGTCAGGTTCTTATAATAGAATTAAGGGTTACTTTAGGGATTTATTCCTTGAAGGAAAAATTGAAATCGACACTTACAACTTTATCGATATCACTTACCCTAAGGTCCCAGTTATGTTTGGGATACCCAAAATCCATAAGGACCTGGCAGACCCGCCAATGTGAGCCTTAGTGGATGTGAGATGTTCTATTATTCATCCATGTGCCCGCCTTATTGACAGCATTATTGCAAAATACTTGCAATTGATTCCAGAAATTTGCAAGGACTCATGGTCCTTTCTGAGATCTATAAATGAGTTACAATTTGATGCTTCCCTCAACTTCCTCACCATGGACGTGGTGGATCTTTATACTTCCATACCTCACCAGGAAGCTGTCGAATGGGTTGAGTTAATGTTGAGAGATTTTGATGCACCAAATAATGACATTGCTGTTGTAACAGAACTACTGGATATTGTTCTTTCTTCCAATTTTTTTACTTTTGACAACCACTACTACCTTCAAAAACAAGGGATTGACATGGGCCCCCCTTGGGGTGGTAGTGTAGCAAACTTGTTTGTTGCTTATTGGGAGAAAACGTTCTTGTTCAATAATCCAGTTTTTAAGCAATGTACAAAATTTTACACTCGTTTTCTAGATGATGTTTTTATTTCAATAAAAGGCGGTGAGGATGTAGTAAATGATCTTATCACCTATATGAATGGGACGACTGAATTTTTGAAATTCACGTACCATTTTTCAACTAGTCAGATAGACTATTTGGATGTGAAGTTAGTTAAGGACACGGGTAGTAACAGTTTTCGGTCATCCATCTTCAGGAAACTAACCTATTGCAATTCTTTTTTGCATTTTTCAAGCAGTCATCCATGGAAACAAAAACGGTCCATAGTCAAGGGACAACTAGTCAGGGCTGTCCGAATGTGTAGTACAGCCCAGGCTTTTGAACATGAATGTTTATTTTTGAAGGACTTGTTTATGAACCGTGGGTATCCTGAAGATGTGATAGATGCCTTGATAGCTGAAGTGTCTTTTAAGAGGATTAATGGCACATATCAACCATTGCTCTCTGATAATGAACAAAACTCAACACATCCCAGAGATGATATGTCTGAATTGGCTACTAGTAATTCACTCCTTGCAGATTCCAACCCTAGTGCGACCATAAAGGAAACTAATTACACGACAAGTTTTGTTACAACTTACAACAAAAATTCTGAGAACCTTTGTTCCATTATTCGTAAAAATTGGTATTTTATTAATAGTTCAGGTTTACAAGAGAGATTAGGGTTGTACCCCTCTATTGTATATAAAAGGGGTAGTAACCTGAAGGAGCTCCTTCAGAGGAACAAGGATGTTAACTTGTACACTAGACAAAAAGGTACATATTCTTGTGGTTTTTGTAATTTGTGCAAATTCCTTCGGACAGGGAATTCGTTTTCCATTAGGAATAAGAAATATTTTATTAACCACAAAGTAAATAGTACAGTAGATATCCCTGGCTGCTGTGCGTTCCTGCCTTTGGCGTTCCTCAGTATAACCTCCCTGACCACCTGTAGATCTGGGTTTTTGCATCCCATCCACAACTGCTATTCTCCTCTCCTACTTTAAGGAACAAACGCTATCCCACCTTGTGGAGCCTACACGTGGAAAGATAACAAACAGTATAACCTCCCTGACCACCTGTAGATCTGGGTTTTTGCATCCCATCCACAACTGCTATTCTCCTCTCCTACTTTAAGGAACAAACGCTATCCCACCTTGTGGAGCCTACACGTGGAAAGATAACAAACAGTATAACCTCCTGACCACCTGTAGATCTGGGTTTTTGCATCCCATCCACAACTGCTATTCTCCTCTCCTACTTTAAGGAACAAACGCTATCCCACCTTGTGGAGCCTACACGTGGAAAGATAACAAACAGTATAACCTCCCTGACCACCTGTAGATCTGGGTTTTTGCATCCCATCCACAACTGCTATTCTCCTCTCCTACTTTAAGGAACAAACGCTATCCCACCTTGTGGAGCCTACACGTGGAAAGATAACAAACAGTATAACCTCCCTGACCACCTGTAGATCTGTGTTTTTGCATCCCATCCACAACTGCTATTCTCCTCTCCTACTTTAAGGAACAAACGCTATCCCACCTTGTGGAGCCTACACGTGGAAAGATAACAAACAGTATAACCTCCCTGACCACCTGTACATCTGGGTTTTTGCATCCCATCCACAACTGCTATTCTCCTCTCCTACTTTAAGGAACAAACGCTATCCCACCTTGTGGAGCCTACACGTGGAAAGATAACAAATATAACCTCCCTGACCACCTGTAGATCTGGGTTTTTGCATCCCATCCACAACTGCTATTCTCCTCTCCTACTTTAAGGAACAAACGCTATCCCACCTTGTGGAGCCTACACGTGGAAAGATAACAAACAGTATAACCTCCCTGACCACCTGTAGATCTGGGTTTTTGCATCCCATCCACAACTGCTATTCTCCTCTCCTACTTTAAGGAACAAATGCTATCCCACCTTGTGGAGCCTACACGTGGAAAGATAACAAAGTATGTCCTAGAGCTCCTGCTTGTCTTAATCTTTTTGTATCTAGCACTCCCAGTGAATTTGTAAAACTCAAAGTCAGCACTGCCAGTAGCCAGCAACTAACCCCCCCTCCTCCTCTTCTCCTCCAACTTATCCTATACTTCCCAATAATATCCCTAGCTACTTGCCTCTCATTTTAAACCACAAGCCCTGTAAGCAGCAATTATTGTGATATCTGCTGCAGTCATTAGGTGGCCCTTTCTACTAGCGTTTTTCCTCTGGATATTGCCTCTACCTACCCAACTCTCTATCACACCTACAGTTTGCCCCTTCTGCTCCACTTTTCTCTTTCTACTTGCTCTGATACTTCTAGCTTCTACTTGCTCCTTTCTCTTATCACCATATCTATTTACATCCCCTTGCATTACTTACCTTCTTTCTGAACACTTCACTGATTGTTTTTCGCCTGGACCTCTTCTTCTTTGGCTCTACCCGCTCCGTTCGCCCCGCGGGCTCACTCCGCTCCCCTCCCTACCCCCAATTCCCACCCACCCCCAGGGGTCCTACATTTAACTCAATAAGGACACACCCCTCTACACCTCCCCTCCAATCAAATCTCTGTACAAACCTCTTATTTCACCACACCTTCCTTGAACATATATACTCACTCTCCACATTCTTAAACACTTTTCCTATCTCCTACCCCACCCTCTCTAATTACTCCTATTAATCATTACTTCATCATACTACATCCTACTTCCCTACAAACCTCCTCTGAATCCACTATGCCAACTCTATCTATCCACACATTACTAAGACCATTCATCTTAATTCTACTATTTTCATCTCTTTTAAATTCCTACATCATAACTTCCTATGAATACTCTCAGATTATTTCTCCTCTACTGCCCTCTAAATGCACCTCAACAAATACAACACCTGTAGATTCATCCTTTTTGCATTCACCCTCTCAATCCATTTACCTTCTATCCAAATATCACAGAATAGTACACTGCAAGTTCAGAAAAACCTATGCCAAAAAAACATATGTTATTCATTATAATCTTAAACTACAAATATATCCTACTCTTCTCCTCTTACTACAAGATGGTGATATTCACCCTAATCCAGGCCCTCATCATAATATAACCAATTTAGAACAAAACCAAACTATACCTTCATCTCTCTCTTGCTCTAAACCTTCTAACTCTTTGTACATTGCCCATCTTAATATACGTAGCATCTGTAACAAAATTGATCAACTCCATGCCCTTCTTGAAACTGAAAAGTTTGATATTTTATGCCTATCTGAAACTTGGTTAAAACCCTCAATCAAAGACACAGAAATTACCCCACCTGGTTATAGCATTACTAGACTTGATCGCACTAACAAGAAAGGAGGTGGGGTAGCCATCCTGCATAAAGCGAATCTAAAATTGATTCCCCAAGACCTTACTCTTACTACAAATCCTTGTGCGGAAGTTATTTGCTCTAAAATACAACTCAATACCAATAAAGCCATTAACATCATCTGTGCATATCTCCCCCCAGGAAACAACATCAACACCCTTGAAGATATACTCTACCAACTTTCTATCAAACTTCCACAGGAAACTCTAGTCCTAGGTGACTTTAATATAGATTGGCACACCTGTAATAACACTAACCCTACCTCTCATATCAGCCTCTCTGGCTTCAAACAACTTATCAATAGCCCCACTAGAATCAATAAAACAAACAATAAAGCTACTACCTTAGACTGGATTCTGACCAATACTCCCCAGCAAACCTACCAAACAGGCATCCTTCCTGACAACCTTAGTGACCACTCACTTACCTTTATCATTAGAAGCAAAACAAACCTAACCTTACCTACAACTTTTAGAACTCTTCACTCAAAAAAACATTTTAACCCTGATCAGTTTCAAGCTGAACTATTCCAATGTCATTGGGCCCCTCTAAAACATCTCCCACTCAACAAAGCTGTGGAACACTTCAACTCAACCTTCCTAGCAATACTTAATCAACACGCCCCAAGTCGAACCATTAGAACTAAAACTAAAACTGCTCCCTGGCTAACCTCAGATACAAAACATAAAATCGCCCTCAGAAATAAATCTTGGCATAAGTGGCGTTACACCAAAAGTCAAATAGACCGCCAAAAGTTTAGAGAGCTTAGAAATAGTACTAAAAAAGCCATCCTAACAGACAAAAAGAACTATTACTTTCAACTTCAAAACCACCAAAATGAACCTAAAAAATTCTGGTCGAGTATTAATAGTCTCCTGACCCCAGGCCAAATAATTACACCAAACCCTCACGATTCTGACCCTGACAATCCCACAATAACAGCTAATAACTTTAATTCCTTCTTCACTAATTCTATACAAACTCTAGCCAACCAACTATCTCCTGATACTTGTCAACTAACTCCAAATACCTTCATAAACACTATTCCTCCCCTTCACCTACAACCTGTATCTACCTCTTATATACAATCTCTCATTCAAAAACTTAAACCTACCACCCCTTCTGCAGACAAACTTCCTGCTGAATTCCTGCAACTATCAGCAAAGGCCATTGCTTACCCTGTCTCTATCTTAATAAGCAGATCAATAAAAGAAGGTATTTTCCCAGCAATCTGGAAAATATCTCATATCATACCCCTCCATAAAGGAGGCAAATCTTATGACTACTCCAACTATCGTCCCATAGCTCTTTTATCCCCCTTAGCTAAAATCACAGAAAAATGCATACATAAACAACTGCTCAACCACCTCCTCAAGAATGGCCTTCTGGCTGACACACAACATGGTTTTAGACCTGATCACAGTACTACTACAGCTCTTCTCTCCTTCCCCAACACTATTAACTTAAACCGCAACAACAATAAACTTACATCCTCACTTTTCATAGACCTTTCAAAAGCCTTTGACATGGTTAATCACACACTTCTCTTGTACACTCTAAAATCTCTGGCCTTGGAGCCTTCTTCCCTTACCTGGTTTGATTCATATCTTGCAAATCGTCAGCAAGCTGTACTCTGGAAAAATTCTCTCTCTACTCTCCTTCCTATATCCTTAGGAGTACCTCAAGGGTCTATCCTAGGCCCTCTTCTCTTTTCTATCTTTATTAATGACCTTCAATCATCTCTTCCTAATACTACCTGCATACAATATGCAGATGACTCCACTACAATCTGTACTGCCTCCTCTCAAACTGAACTCCAGTTTCAAACACAATCAGCCTTCTCAACTGTTGAACAGTGGTTCTCCAACCACTGTCTACTCCTTAACCCCAAAAAAACTAAATTATTACTCTTCCCACCCACCCGTAAATCTACTTTGACAAACTTCTGTATTACTTCAACTGACAACACAATAATCTCTCCTGAATCCTCAACCAAACTTCTTGGTGTTATTATCGATAATAATCTCAACTATGATTGCCATATCAACACTACAATAAAAGCTGTTAATAAAAAGATTGGATCCCTATACAGAATAAAGCCCTTCCTCACACCTGAAGCTAGGATAACCTTAGCCCAAACACACCTTCTCTCTACCCTTCTGTATGCTTCATCTATTTACACTAATCTATCCAAAAGTAACCTTAAGAAACTTACTACATCTTACCACAATATTGCCCGCTTTGCCACCTCCTCCCAATTCAGAGCTCATCACTGTATAAACCTAAAACAACTACACTGGCTGGAACTCCCTAACAAGCTCATTTTTCAACAACTCTTAATAGCATACAAAATTCTATACCAACCTTCTAAAACACCAGCTCTTTCCAACCTCCTGACTCCTTATAACAACCTGAAACAACTACGCTCCTCTGATAAATCACTTGTTAATAGTACCAAAATTATGAATTCAGCAGGCAATTCCCTTTTCTCTAACTCAATAGGCAAAATATGGAACAATCTTCCATCCACTTTGTCCTCTTTGCCTACTCTCCAACTATTTAAGAAACAACTTTCCATACACCTTAATAAATTCTGGCTTTGCTCTTGTACCAACCCAGACTAGCCTGTAGACACCCTCATATTTGTTATAAACTTTTTCAACCACTTGCTATTCATCTTTTACTCCAACTGAGTTATTATCCCTTTGCTGTAAATATTACTTAACTCACAAAAAAAAAAATTTGTGTTTAGACTTGATACCTTATTATATTGTTTTGCTAGTTCTAAACTATGACCTCACTTAATTAGTTAAGATATTTAATATTTGTACTTACATTTTTTCCCTTTCTATAATACAATTGTATTTCCAATAACTGTTTCAATCCTCTGGAGCTTTTCTCCCCGGGCCTCCACTGAAAATGGACATTAATCCAGCTGGACTAGCCCGGTCAACAAATGTAAAATAAAAATAAAAAAAAAAAATAAATAAATTGTAACACAAGATCTATTGTTTATGTAGCCATTTGTGATTGTTGTCCTGCGTACTATGTCGGGAAGACGGATCGCAGGTTTCGCGACTGTATATACCAACACATTTATGCTATAAAAAACAAAAAAAGCGAGAACGCTTTATCTAAACACATACTGAGTCACGCAGGACACAGTTTTCACTTTATGGCTATTGACCATATCCCAGTTGACATTAGAGGTGGACCTCAATCGTTAATTTTAGAAACATGGGAACTCGAATGGCAAATCCTTTTGGATGCCTTTTCAGCCTCCGGTTTGAATGAGAATTGTAACATCTCCTCTGTGTTGAAATACAAAAGTTATTTAAGGTGATATACGAAGATTGAGTGGCCTTATTTAAATGAATAGTAATTTTACTTTTATTACTTTTGTAAAAGTGGGTTGGTTTTAGATTGCTGGTTTTTATTTATTGAACAACTATTGATATAGGAATTGTCAAATTTATTTATGCAATAATAATGTCAGTGCATGACTTATATTAATATTTAATTTTTAGTATTACATTTCAGTAGTAACAGTTTTATGAAAGGAATTCCCCTATATTATGAGGTTCAATTCTCGTTTCATTTATTGTGCTTCATGATGCTTTTTTATACTTTTCATGTTGCTTAGATATGTATATGGTTTTAGAATGATCAGCTGGTTGTTTTAGTTTTATAAAGTTCACTGTCACATTTTTTGTAATAGACCCTTATAGGGTTAATAATTTTAATACTGATGAATGAGAGGAAGTGACATCATTTCTATCACTATTGTTGTTTTAAATTTGAAGAGTTGGCGCTCTTTTAGTGTATTCTGATGAAGCTTCTGTAGGGACAGAAGCGAAAACGCTTTTTTTTGTGTGGAAATAAAACTGCGTTAAAATAAGTTTTGGCAGTCCTACTCGTGAATGCTTATTTGTTTTTTCAATAGTTTTGTATTTTTTCAGTTGCTAATTCATGAATATGAGTTAAATAAGAATCTATGGTTGGAAATACAAGCCTGTAGACAGTTTATGTCTAATAAAGTAGACTTAATGTCACCCAGTACAAAAGAGAAATCCCTGTTATTCAGCTCTATGGCTCTGTATTTACAACGTAAATTCCCTAATAATGGCAAACTTTCCCAACTATATAAAATTATTAGAACTAAAATAAAAAATAACTTTGAAAATTATTGGAACTATTTCTCTTTAGTTAATAACAATCCACCTAATAATCAAAATAAGAAAATAATATTAGAATCATCCAAACTGACTACTTCCTCTCTTACATGGAAATTGTTTGCCTGGAAATTTATGTACAAATCCTTTCTAACACCCTATTTAATATGGAAAATTAATAAAAGAGACATTACATGCTGGAGATGTAAAATAGAAATAAAGGCTGACTGATCTCATATGATTTTTGATTGCATACTTCTTAAAACTTATTGGGACAACATAAACAACTTTCTTCAAGCCTTATTCTCAGACAATTTTATCCTATCTAAATCATTAGTTTTATTCAATACACCAGTTCCTGCTTGTGTAAAAAAATAAATACCCCCTGGTTTGTTCTATTTTAACTGTTGCTAGAAAGGTTATAACTAGAAACTGGAAGTCTGATACTCCCCCCTTTTTCTCAGAATTTAAAAACATTATTACTGAGGTTTGTAACTTGGAATTGTTGACCATTAAATCAAGATCCACCAGAAATACTTCTTCATATAACATGCGGTATAAGTTAAAAGTTTTATTAGACAAAGAGTCTGTTCATCTATGAAGTTACTTTATGTATCTTAAGGTTTAATTTCTTTCTATCTTTATTTATTTTACATTTGTTGACCGGGATACTCCGACTGGATATATGTCCATTTTCAGCGGAGGCCAGGGGAGAAAAGCTCCACATACCAAAAAAGAGACAGTACATACATCACTGAGTGATAAACTCAGGCAGACATGTTTAGAAAAACATATATACAAAGAATACAGGCAGATATCAATATACAGACTTACATCTGATTGGCAAAGACGTATCAGAAAATGTGAACATAGAATACAATCAGATCTCATAATTCACAATGCTTACACATTCAAATGCTATGAGGCATAGATACTTGGCTAAACAGCAGGTTGGGTAGCAAGACATGTAATAGTGAAGTTGTTAGTCAGGTTTAGAACAAGAGCACAGCCAATGAGATGTGAGGTATTTTTTTAGTTCTCTTTTAAATAGGGGTAGTGAGATTTCCTTGGTAATGGTAGTAGGGAGTAGATTCCAGATTTTACCGGGTGAGTTGGCAAATATAGCATCGCCTGCAGAGTTGTTGGATTTTTGTGTCAGTATCATTAGTTTATCAGCTGAGCGTAATGGCCTGGGGGCACTATGAGGAGTGAGAATATTTTTGAGGGTAGGGGTGTTATCAGGTTGATGGAGTATTTTATGTGCTACTATAAGCTGGTTGAATTGTAGAAGGGTAGGATACTCTAGCCATCCCAGTGTTTTGAGGTTTTGGCAATGGTGGGCCCTAAAAGCCATGCCTGTAGCGAATCTGGCTATATGATTGTAACATGCTGATAATTTGTTGAGATCGGTTTTGGATAGGATGGTGAGTACAGGGGAGGCATACATAAGGGTAGAGAGGAGGTGTGATCTTGCAATAGCTACCCTAGCTAGCGGGGGTATAAAAGGTTTGGCTCTGTATAGGGAGCCAAGTTTTTTGTTGACAGACTTAATAGTGTGATTGACATGTTTATCAAATTTAAGGCTGTTGTCTATTATTATGCCTAGAAGCTTTGTATGGTCATCAGGGGAGATAATGGTGTCATTGCTAGATTTGATGTTGAAGGAGGGAGGAGGAATTCTATGGTTAGGGGAGAAAAGTAGTAGCTTGGTTTTGTTAGGATTTAGAAACAGGCAGCGATTTGCTAGCCATGTTTCTACCATGCTGAAAGTGGTCTGGGTGAGGGTTAGAAATTGTGTAGAAGAGGAGGTGGAGCATATTAGTGCTGAGTCATCTACATATTGGCTGCAGGTGGCTCCTGGGATGGTGGTGTGCAGATCATTGATAAAGATAGAGAAAAGAAGGGGACCTAGTATGGACCCTTGTGGGACACCTAGGGTTAGAGGAAGTTGGGATGACAGCTTGCTCTGCCATAAGACAGCCTGCTGTCTACCGTTCAGGTAGGAGTGAAACCATTGTATTGCATGTTGGTCTAAACCAAAGATTTGTAGGGTATTGAGCAGTAGCTGATGGTTGACCATATCAAATGCTTTTGAGAGATCTAGGAAGAGTGCTGAAGATAGTTTGTTGTTGTTACAATGAAGACTGATGACATTAGGGAAGGATAGAAGAGCCATGGTGGTACTGTGGAATGGCCTATAGCCATGCTGAGAGTCGACGAGCTTTCCGTTTTGAATAAGAAAGTGCACAATTTGTTTGTGTATGCATCTTTCCATGATTTTAGCTAGTGGTGAAATAATGGCTATAGGTCTAAAGTTAGATAATCTGTGGAACTTCCTCCTTTATGGAGAGGTATAACATGTGATATTTTCCATATTGCTGGGATGGATACTTCTGAGATGGCTCTGTTGATCAGAATAGAAATGGGAAGTGCTATGGCATCAGCTGCTTTTTGAAGATATTCAGCTGGGAGGTGGTCGGCAGCTAGTGTAGTAGGTTTTAGCTTTTTGAGTAAGGTCCGGATCAGGTTGGTAGGTATGGTTTGAAAGGTAAAGGTGGGTTGGGTGCTGGGTGGATCAGGGCTAGATGTGTCAGAGCTGATGTTTGTGCCCGATGGAGTGAGATGGGTAGCTAGAGACTGGATAGTTTCAGTAAAGAAGGAGTTGACGCCATTTGCAATTTCAGCAGGGGATTTATCAAGGGCAGCTGATGGGGTAGGAGTGGCGGAACCGCCTGTGTGGAGAAGACTCTTAATACCAGCCCAGAACATTTGAGGTTTTAGCTGATATTTTTGTTGTAGGAGGGTGTAGTGATTTTTTCTGTCTAGAGTGACAGATTTTTTGGTCTGGTTCCTTAGCTGCCGGTATCTTACATGGTCCACAGGGGCTTTGGTAACATGCCATCTGGCCCAGGCGTTGTTTCTTAGTTTAGTTTTGGTTTTTGTTTCTTTAGACAGCCACGGTGCAACCATAGCTTTTACATGGATGGTATAGGTAGGAGTGTGGTGGTTAAGGATAACCAGAAATTTGGTATTGAAGTACTCATCTGCTTCTTGTAATGGGAGTCATTTCAAGTTGTTTCAAGACATTCAAATTACATGCTTTTTGGAAGTTGTCAAGGTTAAAGTTCCTGACATTTCTTATAGCTTTTTAGGTGGGCTGGTTGGGAATGTCGGCTTTGAGCCTAATAATATAGGTAAGGCAGTGATCACTTAGATCATCGGGTAATGTACTTGACTTGTAGTTTTGGGGGTGGCTGTTAATAAGTATCCAATTGAGGATACTAGCTTTGACTCTATTTTTGCTAAATCTGGTGGGAGTGTCAATGATCTGAGTAAACCCATGGAGGTTTAAATGGGTGTAGGGAGTTTGAGAGGAACAGGTGTTCCAATCAATGTTGAAGTTCCCCAAGACAATGGTTTCCTGGGGATAGTTAGAAGCTAGCCAATGTAATATATTTTCTACAGTATTATCATTCTTGCTGGGTGGAATATAAATGCAGACAATGTATCTGCATTTAGTTTTGTTTATTATTAGTTTGGTGATGAGAATTTCTGCATTGCCAAACTGGGGTGGTTGTTGGGTGTCAATTGTTAATGTTAGGGTAGACTTGTATAGTACAGCTACCCCACCACCTTTCCTGGAGATCCGGTCCAGTCTAAGGATGTTGTATTGTGGGAGGATTATTTTGTTATCTTTGGTTATTGGTTTTAGCCAGGTTTCTATGAGGCAGAGGATATCAGGGGGGTGAACAGCTAAGAGTCCATGTAGGCTACGGTTCTTGTTGTTTAGGCTTTTGATGTTGAGATGACAGACCAGAAATGAGTTTGGAAGTCTTTCAATCTGGGTAGTACAGGTTGGGTTGTTAGATGGTGTGCTTGGGTCTACTGTTGTGGATGGGCCAGGGTTGGGGTGGATGTCTCCATCCTTCATAAGATTAATTTTTAAGTTTATGAGTCTTAAAAATTTGTTTATGATTTTTTCATAGCTTTTGTTTTTTAAGCTAATGTAGTGGTATTTAGTTGGGTGATGGTAACTGGGGGGGGTGAGGAATTAGGAGAGGGGGTGGTTATGTGGTGGATAAACTAATTACATGCTGGGTTGGTGTCTGTCTGAGAGTTTGGGTATTGGATTTCAAGATGCTGTACATATTCATAGGAGCTTAGGTGATAAGGAATGAATAGCAGGGGTAATAAGGGTAGCAGTATTAGTGTTTTAGCTGTAGTCATAGTAAATTACTAGGGTAGGGTCTGTATTGAGTGTATGTGGTGGATAAAAGATTAGAAAGAATAGAATAGCTATGGGTGGGTTAATATGGATAGTGGGGTGGATAGAGGGTGTATTATTGTGCTAGGCGTTTGCTAGGTTCTAGGATCACGTGTAGTCGGTTAGCTAATTAAGGGGGCATGCCAGTGGTACTATAAATGTAGTACTACCAGGAGCGGGTGGGATATGGGGGCAAGGTGGGGCACAAAGCGAGCAGAGCAGGGATAAACCAGTAAAGCAGATGCCTAGAGGCAGCATGTGCAGGTATGAGTTACAAGCATGCTTTTTTGTTTCTTTTTATATGCCCAATACTCTGTTCCTAGGCCCTACTGTTAAAAACGACACAGTTCCCTGCCTGCTTAGCCCGTTTTCCAATTCTCTTTTGTTTCACTTAGTTTATTGAGAAATGCACTGTTTGGAGGTGCAGAGCACACTACGCTCGTCTGCTGAACAGCAGAAAGCACGCTGTATTTACCTAAATTGGGGAAGAAAGAAGGCTACAGGAAAGTCTAACCCTTCCAAACTAATGCTTATCAGCATAAACAGAATTACAAGCTGGAGTTATGGGGGCATTCACCAGTGCTTTTTTGGACCCAGTTTGTTAGGTTTACAGGTGGCAAGGTATTTAAGTGGATATTGACCTTATTAAAACAAGTTCCATGGTGAGGAAAGTCTTCCGTACTTATGCTTTTACAAGCCTTTCAGGGGAGGTGAGGTAGGAAGACCTTATTAATATTTTTTTATATATAGTGGACACCTTTGTAAATATATATTTTTTTGCTAGCTATTTCCTTTTTATTGTTGGATTTTCTGTAAACATTGTATGTAATTGATTGCTTATATTTGGAAATGCCTCAAGTCATTCACTCCAACATGTACTATGACATAGTCACAGTGGTAATTGTTGTTGGGTGACTTGATTAAGTGTGTGATTTGACAGCTCCTGGCACCTGACGGACAGCTGACCATGACCTTCTCCTTGTCTGGCCTTGTGAGGGGGACATCTGTGTCTCACTATGGAACTGGCTATGGCCAGGACATCAGGTTTCGAGGTGTTTTGCCATACAGCCTTATTTGTTGAGACACCTGTATGTGTGTTGCTATGTGAAGTGGGGTCTGTCCGTGTTCCAGTATGTGTGATCTGTTTGCGCTTGGGAGGTCTCTGGTCCTTTGGTAGGCTCTTAGTGAGTACCTCCACATAGGTGGGTCTATGTGATTTGATCTCGTCTTGTGTAAGAGGACAGGTGTTTGTGCTGACAACCTGCTTGGTATCTTGTTCATTGTTTCATGAGAGGATTTATTCCAGCTTCATGCTATAGTTACCTCTCTCACATACTCTATTTCTTATTTTTAGGAGTGACTGCTTGTCAGTATACATGAGGCAATTACTACATTGCTCTAAGATGCCCAATGCCAATCAGGCTACCTGGTGAAATGTTGGGAAACTGTCTGTCCATTGCAGCAGGTTAAACTGTAAGCACTAGGTGGGGAGTGGGCATGTTGGATTAGCTTTTGCAATAGTACTTATTTGACTAACTAAACAAGGGGGCTTATTCTGATGAGGATTAGGGGTGAAGGAGTGGGGTGCCACTGCTCACTGCGCAGCTGAGTTGCCCGCAGTACAGCAGGGAAGCTTGGGAGGGTTGAACTGACAAACGTCTAGGAAAAAAATAGTTCCTAGGAGTTTGCTACCATACAGGGCACTGCTAACCCCAGTTGTGCAGTGCAAAACTACATGCAAATGAGAGGCTTATATATAGGCAAAATTAAACAGTTTTAAAAGAATCTGTCAATAGGAAATCTCACAATGATCCTTCCGCCAGTAATCCCCAGCTTAGACAGGGCTATATCCACACTCTTCTACCACAAGGGTGCAGAGAAGCCCTTCTTAATGTAAAATGGCTGGATATGGGTTCAAGTGTATAAAAAGTAGGCTAGATTCAGTAAGTCTGCATCTAGTCTATACTATCTAAGCAATATTACAGTGCAAAACACGTGCAGATAATGAAGCAGACATAGTCAAAAAGGCATCAATCAATGCAGTAAAACTGTTAAATGCAGTAAATCAGCAAACTTCTGCCACAGGGGCACAGAAAAACACCTTCTTAATGTAGAGTATCTGATTTTGAGCCCAAGTGTAACACGCCCACCCACTAACTACAACATCCTACAAGTAATGGGATACAATGTAATACAGTGCAATTAACTAGTTAAAGTAGCAGCAGACAGTACAGTTTCTTTGAAATTGCATTAAGTACAGTTTTCCACCTCAGACAGACCTAGCAAACACCTACCACCAACAGATGAACAATCCCAGTCCTCCCAAGTCCTGATGGAGAGATGAAAAGTCAGCAAGCAAAGGAGAGTAGTAGTGCTGAAACTGAATTCATCCGCATGTCTTGGTGAGTACCTTCACAACGTGGACCCTGTTTTCACAAAATCTCACCAAGGCGACACTGACATATAGACTGTATTTATATAGCATATATCATGAACAGAAGTAAATTAAAAATAAAAAAATATATAGCTGGGTGCACAAGACCCAGGATAAAAAAGTGCCCAATCCTGGAAGGCGCACTGGTGCCAGGACTGGAAAAAAATAACTGTGTAGAATCCTCAAAATACGGAAACATTCCTACAATGGGGCCAGGCCCAGGGGGAGGATGCCCCCCTGTTGTAGAAGGAAGTAGCAGTCCACAAAAACAACAAAAATTGATTGGCCAAAGAAGAGCCATAAAGACATTAGGATGGACTATTGAGGATAAGAAAGAAATGATGTATTGTTACTATTATGTAAAAAGCCCAGAATTTCCAGACACAAGATATACAAAACAATTAAGAGAGAAATTAGAGGAAAGAAAAATACTTCCGCAGGAAAAACTGTCAGAAGTTTCAAATACAAATTTGCATTCATTAATACAACAGATTTTTGAAAAACAGTATACAGATCAAGAAATTTTGATCTGTTTGGAAAAAGAAGCATCTGAGGAAGTGAGAAAATATAAACAACAAAACCTAGAGATTTTTGAAAAATATAAAAAAGAAGTATGTAGACATGGGAAAGAAGAGAGATTTGATATGGTGCAATATTTATGCAAAGGAGAAAGCCAAGTTATCTAATATGTAGAAGGCAGTCTCAAAGCTATTCGAAGAAAAATATAGGCAAAAGTATCCAGATATGGAAAATTTCACAATAAAAAGATTAAAAGCACAAAGATGTAATGTAGAAAAGATGATTAGTAAAGCAGAAGTTAAACAAATAGAAGTTGAAGTTATGGAGTGCCTGCGAAGTGAAGGACTTAATGTAGAAGGTCTAAAACAGACTACATCACATCATGATGGAGTGAGTCCCCAGAATAAGGAAAAGCAAGAAGATCAGGAGACGTGAAGAAGAAATATGGACATGGGAAAGGAAAAGAGATTTAATATGGTGTAATATTTATGCAATGGAGAAAGCAAAATTAACTAATACAAAAAGAGCAGCACCAAAGATATTTGAAGAGAAATACAGGCAAAGGAATCCAGATATGGAAAACTTTACAATACAAAAAATAAGAAGACTAAGACGAAAAGTAGAAAAAGAAATTAGTGATGGAGAAGTCAAAGAAATAGAAATTGACATTATGGAACAGCTGCAAAGAGAAGGATTCAGTGTAGAAAATCAAATGCAGAAAGCACCACAACATGACAGAGCAATGGATATCCAAATTAAGGGGAAACAAGTGGAACAGGAAGCAATTGGTCAGGTGCCATATCAAGATATTTTGGAGCCTTCCACAGGAAGCCAGTATAAACGTTCACTTGAAGCTAGACAGGAAGGAAAGGAACAGGAAACTGGAAACTCTGATGCAGTCAATGCTGAGGAGTGATAGGCCAGTGAGCTCCCATGTGACAGAGCAATGGATGCCACAGGATGAAACTGAACAGAATGTGACACAGAAAGATGCTATACAACTTTCTATAGAATGCCCGCAGGAAACGGAAAACAAGGGATGTGCCTTCAGTATGGTAGAAAATGAGTTAAGAGAAGAGTTGCTTGATTTAATAAACAAAGACAGATATATCAAGATCAATGAGAGAAACAGACTGCAGATGGTTAATAAAATCCCAAAAGTCAGAAGTTTGATAAAACAAATAAACACAGTAATTATTACTGTTCATAGAGTTCCATGCGATATAACAGAAGTAAACAGGATATATTATTGTGCTGCTAAATTAATAACTGATAAAGTTCTACCACAAGAACACAGGGCAGTAAGGGAAATGAAGGGGAGAAATCAAATACCATCATGGAAATATCGAATAGAGAAAACTATAAAGCAGCTAAGACAAGAAGTGTCACTGTTAGAAGACTATAGAAGAGGGAACAGATCAACAAAAATACTAAGAAAGATAGATGTGATAAAAGCAATGAGCAGTATTAGAACAGACCAGGATTTATTATGCACTATTGGAGATAAACTAAAAATTTCAAAACAGGTGGAAAGACTTAGAAGAAATGAAGATAAATATAAGGGAAAAGCACAAAATTAGGAATTTATTGATGACCCAGAAAAGTTTTATAGAGAATTGGGAAATAAGCTAAAAGGAATTGAATAACCACCAAAAAAAGAGGAAGTTGATACATTTTGGAGAAGTATCTATGAAGAGCCTGTGGAACATAAAGATGCTAAATGGATAGAAGAAGTTAAAGAAAGAAAAAGAGGTTCAAAGGTACAAGATATGAAATGGGATAAATAACAGGCAGAGAAATTGAAACAAAGTTGAGAAAAGCCTCTAAATGGAAAACCCCAGGCCTAGATGCAGTACCTAACTTTTGGCTAAAAGTATTAACTAGTTTGGACAAGGATTTAGCCATGAGTAAGAACTATTTATATGCACACCCCGAACACACACCACACTGGTTAACAACAGGAAAAACAATGCTTTTAGTTAAGAGTGAACCTGCAAGCTACCATAAAAATTATAGACCAATAACTTGTCTTCCAACGACGTATAAATGGGTTCCTATTAGATGACCGAAAACGCATTCTTTTGAATCCGTCTTGGTCGAACTTGAAAAGATGAAAAGGCAAAATGATGAAGCGGCATATAAGCAAATTCTTTCCCTGGGAATGAAATCACTTGGCTGCGCCCATTACTTTGCCGTTTTCGTCACTGTAATGCGATCTCGGAGTTGATATATTTAAGTAGGGGGTGAAGCCCCCCCATTTTATGTTATGTTTTAAGTGTTCTTTTTTTTTTTTTTTTTTTGGAACAGCGATTTTTTTTCCCTTGGAAAAAAAAAATCGCTGTTCTAAGCTTACATGGGGTTGCTAAATCATCGTTCACTTTTCTACGTGTTCGATGATTTAATATAGACTCCATATAAACTATACATGGGAATTGATGCCGACAGAGTTTATAGTCATTTAGAAGAAAACTCAATTATGGCAGTAGAACAAAAGGGCAATAAAAGAAAGTTGTATGGAACAAAGGATCATTTGTTGTTAAACAAAGTCATAGTGGAGAACTGTAAGAAGGGAAAGACTCTAAGTATGGCATGGACTGATTACAAAACAGCATTTGATAGTATCCCACATTCATGGATAAAAGAGTGCTTAAAAATGTACAAGATGCACGCTACACTGATTAATTACATTACAGTGACCACGAAACAGTGGCAAACCACTTTGCAATTAAGCCATGACAAAGGACAAATTATTATTCCATGGATAAAAATTCAATGGTGGATATTCCAAGGTGACTCTTTGTCATCACTGCTATTCTGCTTTGCCAATAATCCATTAAGCTGTTTACTTAACAGCTGAGGCCCCGCGGTGGTGGTGCTGCAATAGCGTTGTCACCTCACAGTAAAACGCTGTCTGGTTCGATTCTCAGCTAGAGCGTCTTCTGTGTGGAGACATGCGTGAATGGGCGTACCTTTGTTGAAGGCTGTGCATCAGGCCTGGCAAGCTGGTACGTAAAATCAACTGCCAATCATTAGCGGACCGGAGTTCCGCTGTGGCGACCCCTAACAGGGAAAAGCCAAAAGGCACAAACTTAACAGCTGAGGCCATGGCTACAGTTTGGCTCCTAGAAAACAACAAAGTCTAATGACTTCTCATCTTCTCTTTGTCGATGATTTAAAATTGTATAGCTCATCAGATGAGGAACTGAAAGCACAGCTGGAGGTTGTCATAACTTTTTCAGATAATATTGGAATATCATTTGGTTTTGATAAATGTGCAAAAGCAACCTTTAAAAAAGGAAAATTGCAGCACCGGGAAAACATCAGTTTGGGACAAGAATGTGATATAAAAGAACTTGAGCAAGAGGGGGTGTATAAATACTTGGGAATTGATGAAGGATAGGCAATAAAGCATGAACAAATATAAATAAAACTCAGTAAGGAGTACTTTAGAAGACTTAAATTAATCCTGAAAACAGCACTGACATCTAGGAACAAGATCCAAGCCATAAATCAATTTGCTCTTCAAGTCCTAACTTTTAGTTTTGGAGTGACTGGCTGGCCCCAAAAAGTGCTGGATAGATTAGATATTAAAACAAGAAGGATGCTTCATGCTCACCAAAAGATTTATAAAAATCAGTGTGTACCAAGATTATATATCTCCCATTCCGAAGGAGGGATGGGCCTTCCTTGAAACTGATTACATGTATAGATCTGCAATTGTGGGACTCCACACATATCTACTGACCACACAAGATCCAAATGTAGTGAAACTTTTGAAACAAGAGGAGAATAAATTTAAGATAACATCTCTGCTTAATTTAGCAGAAGCATATCGACGTCAAGCAAGAATGGAAATCAAACCAGAAGTAGATAAAACCAGGCAGGAACTGAATGTACCAAAAAACAAAAAAAGGACCAGATGAGAAGGCAAGAAATGTGGAAAAAACATAAATATAGTTGCAAGTATAGAAAACTTCTGGAAGAGCCTCATGTTGATCAAGAACGAATGCAGGAATGGTTAAGGAGAGGTAAATTCACATCAAGAAATGAAAGGTTAATATTGGCATCCCAAGATAGTGGGCTACATACACGCTGGTTTACAAAGTCCATTGAACATGTGGGAGAAACAGACATATAGGTTTTGTAAAACTGAACTGGAAACAGTCACACACCTTGTTGTTGGTTGCAACGCACTAATAGCAGAGGGACTATATACCGAAAGGCATAATAATGTTGCAAGATTGTTGCACTGGGGATTGTGCAAACATTATGGTACTGAAGTGGCTGAAAAACACTGGAAACATGAGACACAAAGAATCATAGAAAATGATGAAGTTTATATCACATGGGATCACCCAATACCAACAGTTCAAAAGATAGATGCCAGAAAACTGGATATAGTGGTCCAAGAAGATAAAAGTAGCATTGATCATTGAAATCACTATACCTAGTGACTACAGTGTCTTGCGTACAGAGAGACATAAGTCATAAAATACCTGGATCTGCAGGCAGAAATGAAAGCCATTTGGAAGAAAGATACCCAGACAGTTCCAACAGCAGTAGGAGAAACGGGTCTTATAAAAAGAATTTACAATCGTATTTACATATTTTACCAATTCATGTAACACCATATGAATTGCAGAAGGAGTCATTACTGGGCACATTGCGGATGCTGAGAAGAGCACTTTTGGCTGACATCAAAGAGTGAAACAATACTAATTTCATGAACTTTAATCATACCTTGACTTAGGAATGGGTCCATTCTCGTTCATGGTATTAGAAACCCAAAAGACTTGGAGAAATAAAAAATGACAAAAGCAAAGTAAAGGAGTGTCTGGAGTGAAATGCTACCACAAACAAACCGAAGATACGAAAAGCTACCACAAACACACTTATAGATACAGCCTTTAAGAGCTTATAAAAGTGTGATCATTTATTATTTATTTATTAATTTAACATTTGTTTACCAGAATGGTCCTACTGGACAGCTGGTGTCTGTTTTCAGTGGAGTCCTGGGGGGAAAAGCCCCAGAAAAAAATTACAGAATATAAACAATATATATAGCAATAACACAGGTTACAAATATAAAAGGTTAATAAAGTAATACAGAGGGATTACATACAAGAATAAGTGAACTACTCTGTAGTCAAGTAGCGTTATAGTATAGTATAAGCATGCAAACAATACTTACAAAATGTAAAAAGAGAGAGGGTGAAATACAGTAGAATGTTTGAGCGGACTCTCCATAAGCAGGGTGGGAGTACTGAGAGGTCCTCCTGCAAATACCCTCCATTAGCAGATTAGGAGTTCAGGGAGGTCCTTTGCAGGTACATAAATGATTGGTGTGTAGGTAAGATTTTAATTGGGTTTTGAAGGTGGTTGTACATGTTTGAAGTCTGAGGTCAGGAGGCAGGATATTCCAGTTTTTTGGAGCTTCATTGGTGAAGAGGGAGTTGCCTGAGCTATTTATACATTGGACACTTTCTAGGAGGGCTTTGTTGGTAGATCGTAATTGCCTGTTAGGGTTATAGAAGGTTATGAGACCAGACAGAGCAGGGTTTTTTCAGGATATTATAGTATTTGGTGTGCCAGGTTCAGTTGGTGGTATTGTAGTAAATTTGGGAATTCTAACCAGTGCAGTTTATTCAGGGATTGGCAGTGGTGGGACCGTGATCTGGTGTTGGCAGCGAATCTGGCGATTTTGTTATAGCATGTGGAGAGTTTGTTAAGGTCAGTTTTATTTAGGTTTGTTATTACTGGACATGCATATAGGATAGTTGCTAGCGGGTGGGTTCTGGCTATGGTGATTCTAGCTTCTGAAGTTAGGTATCGTTTGCAGCGGTATAGGGTCCCTAGCTTTCTGTGGACTTTGACGACAGTGAGGGACATGTGTTTGTTGTACTTAGTTGTTTGTCAATGTTGAATCCAAGTAACATAGCTTCTGGTATTGGGGTGATGAGAGTCCTATTACCTCAGGATATAGAAAAGGTAACATCCTGAGTTTTTGCAGGGTGGAACAGCATAAGCTGTGTTTTCTTTGGGTTTAATATTAGTTGGGAATTATTCAGCAAATATTCTATGTCAGTGAAGGATTGTTATTTTTTTTGTTGTAGAAGTTTAATGTTGGATTATTCAATAAAAGTACTTTGCTTTGTATAAGTAAGCCAAGAGTCACTCAATTGTACAGAATTTATAAAGGCATTGAAACAAAATAAGCTGATTAATAAGCCCTCCTGCCAATAAAACTACATGCAGAAATCTCAGGTGTCTACCTAACCTAAACAGACCAGGCTACCTCCCAGTGCACTAGATGGAAAATCCAATGATTTCCTGATGTAAAAACAAGTGCCTGCTAGAGTATAAAAATACTGTACTTTATCCAGCAGCTAGAAAGATAATGAATTCAGATCAAGTAAATTGGGGGGGGGGGGGGGGAGTGCACACTGCTGCCTCAAGGAAATACTAAAGCCTGGCATAGTAGTTTTCATTTACGGAATCACAAACATCCATTCTTGTTTATTAACTGCATGATACTTCACAACATTTATTTATTTGCTTGGCAATTGTAACCAGGCTGTAGAATGGTAAAGCCATACTCATTTTAGCAACAGCATGGGAGAGTAACAAAAGACTGAACATTAACATACAGATGAATAACTTCCAAAATCTGAAACAGCATTATACAAATAAAAAATGAAGTTTGGAAAGATATAGCAAAGTGCTAGAGTTTCCCACTGACTTAAAGAAAAAAAACATTTCCATTCCCTTCACTGCTGCAGCACACCACATGCCATTACTTAATTTTCTCTTAACATTGACCTCAGACCCTCATTAGTTTTTAAATTCTCAGTATTTTCTACCTGTCATGGTCCGCAGCACTAATAGCAAATATGTCTGAAAATGTGACAAATGTAGCTTCTGTAAGTGCTTGCATTTCATATTCACATGCAATTCAGGATATTATAGCTTGATTTGAGATGATTTCTGAGCTCTGCAATGAAATTAACTTTTGTTTCCCTGCTTTAGAGTGATATATGAGCTATTTCTAATTAATGTATTACTATTTGTGTATTGTAATTATCGTAACTGTCAATGGCCACGTATAAACCGCAGAAAAGTTCAGTAATAAAAGTCAAACATACAGAATGTAGCATAATACAAAACATTCCAGAAACAAATAACATGTATGGGATATTTGAAAGAAATAGATATACTTGGTAAACAGATGTAAAATAAATATATCTTCAAGTTTCAAAGATTAAATTCCTCAAATGTCAAGTGCCTAAATCAAAAACCCTGAGGATCAAAACACCAATCACTTTTTTAATGGGAAATCACTATCACTATGGTTTCTACATGATCACCGGCACTAGTTTTATTTTATTTATTTATTTATTTTATTTTACATTTGTTGACCGGGCTAGTCCAACTGGATACATGTCCATTTTCAGTGGAGGCCCGGGGAGAAAAGCTCCAAGATCATGGTTACAAAAAAAAACACATACAATTACAGAGTTGAGACAAATAGATACACTGACGTTTCAAGGCAAGATAAAGCAAGCAAGTAGTTATAAATATAATTAAAATGGGTACAGACTTTGAACAGAAGAACTAATAGGGCTATATTGTGTACTCTTAGGTTATAGAGTTGAGTGGAGGCTTGGAGAGGCAAGGTAAGGTAGGGACGTTCACTATTAGTCTGGATTAGAGCAAGGGCATAACCATTGGGACTTCAGGAGAGCTCTGAGGTGTACTTTAAATTGGTCCAGAGAGGACATAAGTCTTAGGGTGTTTGGGAGGGCATTCCAGGATTTGCCAATGGAATTAGCATATAGTGCTTCACCACTGGAGTTGTTAGATTTAATGGTCAGTACTTGTAGACTTTTTGAGGACCTGAGGGAAGTAAGGTTGGAATAAGGCGTAAGTAGTTTGTTCAAAGCGGGAGTTTTATCTGGGTGGTTGATGATTTTAAAAGCCTCAGTGAGTTGGTTGAGTTTGAGAATATTAGGCAGTTCTAGCCAATCTAGTGACCTTAGGTTTAGGCAGTGATGTGTGTGATAGGGCATTCCCGTTATGAATCTGGCAATGTGATTGTAGGTAGTAGAAAGTTTATTGAGCTCTCTCTTTTGGAGGAAGGAGAATATCGGGGAGGCATAAAGGAGTGTGGAGAGGAGGTGGGTACGGGCAATTGTTAGTTTGGTATGCGGGGTTAAGAAGGTCTTTATTCTATACATCGATCTGAGTTTTTTGTTGACCGACTTGATGGTTAGATTTACATGCATATCAAATTTAAGTTTGTGGTCTATAGTCACCCCTAATAGCTTGGTGTGGGAGACGGGGTAGATTATGGTACCATTATTGAAGGACACGTGGAAGGTTGGATTGTTAGTGTCAGGGGGATCTATACCTTGGGCGGTAGTTGGAGTGGGGAAAAATAAAAGTAATTTGGTTTTGGTGGGGTTGAGTAGGAGTTTAAGTTCCATGAACCATTTTTTGACTGCGGAAAAGCAGTTTTGGGTTATGACTTGGAGATTGGCAAGAGAGATGTCAGAGCAGATAAGGGTGGAATCATCTGCATATTGAATGCAAGTGGATTTAGGAATGATAGCGTGTAGACCGTTTATAAATATGGAAAAGAGAAGGGGACCAAGGATGGATCCTTGGGGAACACCAATATTGGTGGGGAGTAGGTCTGATAGCTTATTTTGCCACTGAACCGCCTGTTTTCTGCAAGAGAGGTAGGCGTTAAACCAACTTATTGTTGGTTTACTAAGATGAAAGGTTTTCAGTGTGTGGAGCAATAGTTGGTGGTTGACCATATCGAAGGCTTTCGATAGGTCTAGAAAGAGCTATTTATTTATTTATAGTTATTTTATTTTGGGAGATTTCTCCCTTCCTTGGATTTATGCAACCATAGAGTTGGTATATATAAGTTTTGGGGGTAAGGGAGTTTATCCGTGAAAAAAAAAAACACTTCCAGTTGAAAATTTCACCGTTCTGATATTTCTGGCATTTCTGCTCAGTGTTTTGGTTCACTGGTTTCTTGTAACAGAGACAAAATTGTCTCATCTAGCTTCTGGTGCCATTAACCAATCTAGCATCCCTCAACTAGTGCCATTAACCCAATCTGGCATCTGTCATCTAGTGCCATTAACCAATATGACATCCATCATCTACTGCCGTTAACCAAGCTGGCATCCCTCAACTAGTCCAACAAAAACACTTTAAATGCCAAAAATTTAATATAAAGCTTTGGGGTTAACCACCCTTCATCATTACATAAAATTAACAAATCTTATCATCATTTAAATAGGGATCTAATAATGTCACATGATTCAGCCAGCCTAACTTAACAACACTAATTGACAATTAAATATTTAAATATTTAAATTACTTCATTCAAAAAAACTTTCATCACACTAACTCATTTTAAAACATATACACATATGCATATATATCTAAAAAAACATTTATACATATACTCATACAACACATACAAACACATATACACATATAAAAAGAACCGTGATAACCATACTCAATTCTTAAAGCCTAAGGTTAAAACTAGACTACATTCTCAAATATTCTCTCTCTGTCTTTTAATTAATATAGGTTTTATACTGACAGTATTATTCAGACCTGGTATAACATCAGCTTGTAGTCTAATGATCCATTCATATTCTTTTAACTCTAAGTTGTTATTCATATCACCACCCCTAATACCCATGTCTATTGTACCTATACCTCTAAACTTAAGAGTATGTGTACTATTGTTTTCCATGACATGCTTACTTAATGCATTTGTCACCACTTTTCTTCTAATGTCGGACTTGTGTTCTATAATACGTTCTCTTAATTTCCTAGTTGTCTTACCAACATAGAATGCTGTACATATTGTGCATGTTGCAAGATATACTAACTGAGTTGTATTACAATTTGCTGAACATTTAAATTCATATTTTTCTTTAGTAGTAGGGTGCTCAAAGTTATTTGTCAAATCATAAATATCATCACAACAGCTACAATTGTAACATTTTAATGTCGCATTCCTATGTTGGTATATTACTCTTTTTTCTTTAAAGTCTTTATAGCACAATTTAATTGTCAATTAGTGTTGTTAAGTTAGGCTGGCTGAATCATGTGACTTTATTAGATCCCTATTTAAATGATGATGAGATTCATTAATTTTATGTACTGATGAAGGGTGGTTAACCCGAAAGCTTTATATTAAATTTTTGGCGTTTAAAGTGTTTTCGTTGGACTTATTCTGTGCAGTTTGACCAGAAGTTTATCTATCAGTGTTTGTGTACACTGGTTGTTACTGTGAGAGTCTGTAACAAGGGATTTTGGCCAGCACTTTGACTTTTTTGTTAATTTTTTGTTTCGTGGTGAAGGAGATGAATCCTTCTGTTAAGAGACTGCTACAAAAGCATAATAATCCATTACTGCAATCGGCGCTAAATGCTCCTCCTCAGATGGTAATCGCTGACCAAACTCGGAGGACTTCAGGAAGATGTTAAGTATATAGGAGAAGAAAGTTCAGATGTATAAGCAACTCCAATGGCAGCGATTAAGCTTTCAAGCTTATTTGGAGTTGGGTTTAAGGGTTACAAATACTAAAAATGCTCTCATATGGGAATACATATACAGATTTGCTTGTACAATGGCAACAGTTCGATTTGGAACTGAGCATGAATTATATGAAGCTAATGAACAATTTCTTTGAGCCAGTAGAGAGGAACTTAATGGAAGAGATTGATAAACTTGAAAATGACATTCTAAATATGCCATGCTTTGAGAACTGTAATGGACAATATCAAGCCTTTATAGATCGTATACAATCTCTTGATGCTAAGTTAGAATCAAAGAAAAGAAGTAAAATACAGCGAGATCTGAATGATTTTAAAAATGGCCATATCTTCTCCTGGCCGAGGAACGAGAATCAGCGATGGCATGTTAAAAATAAAAGTAATGCTGTAGGTATTAAAGAACAAAGGAAAACTTCTAATCGTTTAGATCAGCTGGACACTTTTGAAGTACTACAAGCATCTGCGGAGTCAGCGTCCAATCAGAGAGGACGTGTGCAAATTTCTGTGAGTGATACGCTCAATAGACAAGCAGCTTTTTCTTCAAATGGTGGAGCAGAGAACAGAGAAACTCCTATACTAGACCCAGGTTAAACTCCTGCCAGTAAGGCAAGTTGTTTAAAAATGAACGAGCAGGTTTTGCCGCGAATTCCAGCAGATGCAAAAGATAAGAATAAGCAGGGTGAGATTACTCCTTTTTTACCATTTAAGTTAAAACAACCAGAAAGGATTGTTGCACAACAAGAACCATTACAAAGGGGCCGTTCGCAACAAAGGCAGATGTAACAAACGACGCCGGGAATGAAGAGGAAGAACAACAGCCCTCTGACATCGCTGATGAAAACGATAAAAATATTAAAAGGTACTGTTAATATCTCAGCATTGACATTGAGTGAGGATCAGTTAGAAGTATTAAGTAAGGGTATGAAGTTCATACCCTATGCGCAGGATAATATAGTACAAGCAATTACTGATGTAAAATTGTTTGTAAGAAATGTGACACTGAAATTGATTTTCAAGGAGACAACAACTAGGACATCTATATGTAAAAAATTAAGTACATTTATACCTCAATCATGTCCTGTTTTAACTGCCTTTATGAATGTGTTGAAAAAGATTTGAGGCAACTTTATTTAAGAAAGAATAGAAAAAAGTTTTATAATCTTTCTTATATGGAGTACAAAACTCTTAAGCAGCTGGAAGAGGATGATAATTTAATCATTAAACAAGCAGATAAAGGAAGTGCTGTTGTTTTAATGGATAGGAATAGATATATGGAAAATGTAAAAAGTATTTTAACAGACACTTTAACTTTTAAAGAGATAACTTTTAATGAAGTTAAAAAATGTATTGCAGATGTTAACATGGCAGTTTATGAATTACAGGTTAGTCAAGATATAACTATAGATCTTTTCAACTACCTCTCTGGACCATGTCCTAGGATACCACAAATGTATGGCATCCCGAAAATACATAAATGTTTGGAAGACCCACCCCTGAGACCTATAGTCTCAGGTAGTGGATGGGTAACAGAATCAATTTCAAAATATTTACAGTTACAATTGGATAAATATTTGAGTAAATGTCCAAGTATACTGAAAGACACTAATAACTTTCTGTCTGATTTGTACAAATGGTATGAAGAAAATGTTGAGAAAACTTTTAATTTTATTTTTTAATGTTAGATATTACTTCACTATTTACAGTAATTCCAAATGACTATGGGTTGGATGCCATACGATGTTTTCTTACTAGTGAAACGGGTATGCAAGCACGAGAAATAGAAAATTTATGCGCTTTATTAGCTGTGGTATTGACAAAGAATGTGTTTATTTTTGATAAAAAACCTTATTTGCAGGTAACTGGGGTAGCAATGAGCACCACAGTAGCAAATACGTATGTGAATTTAGTGCTGTATCAGTGGGAGAAGCAATTTGTATTGAGTAAACATAATAGTCTAAATACTAAAGTTAAATTTTACAAAAGATTTGTAGACGATGTTTTTTTAATTTGGGATGGTAGTAGTGAAGAGTTAGAAAGTTATATTGTATATTTAAATGCTACGACGGATTTTTTAAAATTTAAAATGTCTTTTTCAGCAGATAGCATAGTGTTTTTGGACATTCAATTGTATAAGAAAGGAGATAGAATAGAGACAACAATATATAAAAAAGAAGTAAATGCTAATAGATATATAAGAAGGAATAGTATGCATGCAACACATACTTTTAAAGGTGTACTAAAAGCACAATTAATAAGGGCTAGTAAGTTTAATACAGAAAAGAATAATGTTATACTCCAAACAATGGAAATGATGCAAGAATTCGAAAGGAATGGCTATTCGGCCCAATATGTAGATGCCATATATAAAGAGGTAAAGATAGGGAGACTGGACCAATATAGGCTGGTTTTTGGTAGCGATACTATACAACAAACACATGTTTTAGATAGAAGTAATAAAGTGATGAGATATGTCACCACTTTTAACGCAAATACTAGAGATGTATGCAATATTACAGAAAAAAACTGGCTTATATTGATGGCCATGCCAGAGATTAAAGATTTAGTAGGTATAAGGTGTGGATTTGCATTCAGGAACTTGGAGACATTGAAGCAGAAATTGTGCTATAAAGGCTTTAAAGAAAAAAAGAGTAATATACCAACATAGGAATGCAACATTAAAATGTTACAATTGTAGCTGTTGTGATGATATTTATGATTTGACAAATAACTTTGAGCGCCCTACTACTAAAGAAAAATATGAATTTAAATGTTCAGCAAATTGTAATACAACTCAGTTAGTATATCTTGCAACATGCACAATATGAACAGCATTCTATGTTGGTAAGACAACTAGGAAATTAAGAGAACGTATAATAGAACACAAGTCTGACATTAGAAGAAATGTGGTGACAAATGCATTAAGTAAGCATGTCCTAACAATTTGTCTCAGGCAGTTCTCTATGTATGTATATCTACTACTCTGATCACAATAACTTGTATTTAATTAACCAGAATTGCATATGCAATGGCTATATATGTTATCTTCCTACTTGTATAATTCTGAACCTACTTGTAACTTTGGAATGTGTTATGACACTGTAAGCTCTGTAATCTATCTAACTTACCAGGAGCTTTTCTCCCCAGGCTTCGGCAGAAAACAGGCTTACATCCAGTCGGACCATCCTGGTAAACAAATAGGTTCATAGGTTCATACTAGGCTATCTGCCCAAGGGCATTTATAAGCCTAGCCAGAGTTTTGTGGCTTTCGCCACCCCTTTAGTTTGGAGGATACTATGCCCATTATTTTGCTGTGCCTCTGTCAATCAGTGACATTGATATAATCCCTGGGGTATATCTGCGATCTCCCATCCATTGGTCAAGATTTCTCTTGAATAAAGCCAGCGAGGTGCTCTGCCTCACATGTACCGGGATTTTGTTCCACAGCATAGGGAGTCTCTGGGTGATGAATCTGTCCCTCCAGCAGGTCCTATTAATAACCGTGTCGAGGTTTAAGTCTCCCGCCCTTGTAGCTCTGAGGGATCTAGATTTTTTGAGGTGAAGCATGTTCATCAATTCTGGGTTGGACATGGCCTTGTATGTCAGGCACAGGTCACCTCTGAGCAGACGGTAAGCGACTGAGTAGAGCTGAAGTTCCTTCAGTCGGGCAGCATAGGACATGTTTCTGAGACCCTTTATCCTTTTGGTGAGGAACTTTTGGGGCCTTTCCAGTTGCTGCAGGTGTCGTGTCAGGTACATTCTGAATGGGGCATTGTACTCAATCATTGGCCTGATGAGTGATGAGTACAGGGGGACGATGACTTCCCTTGATCTAGATGCGAATACCTTCATGATCAGGTGGGCAATGTAGAAGGTCTTCCTAACTACTTTGGCAACGTGAGTATCAAATGAAAGGTTACTGTCGACCTGGGCACCCAGATCCCTGATAACCTCTTCTGTGCTTAGTGGGTTTCCGCCTATATGGTAGCTAGGGGTAACCTTGTTTCTCCCGAAGGGTATGACTATGCATTTTTTGGCGTTTAACTTTAGGCCATGGTTCTGGCACCAGTTTTCTGTTTCTATAAGACCCTTCTGAAGGATATCTGTGTCAGATGTGTTCTCAACTATGGCGCCCAGTTTGCAGTCATCTGCAAATTTTGTCAGCCATAATCCTCCTGTGTTTGCTTGTACTTCTGAAAAGTAGATGCCGAACAGGAGAGGGCCCAGGACTGAGCCCTGTGGGACACCACTTGTGACAGGCTTTGAGTCTGACATGGCGCCTCTGACCCTGTGGGTTCTGTCACTTAGCCAATTTGCAACCCATCTTGTGACGTATGGGTTAACATTTAAGCTGATGAGTTTTTCAATGATACCTGAGTGGGGTATTGTGTCGAAAGCCTTTGCCAGGTCCAGGTAGGCTGTGTGGACTGCCTTTCCCTCATCAATGGCCTTGGTGACTGTTTCGAAAAAGTCCACTAGGTTTAAAAGGCATGATCTGCCCTTGACAAAGCCAAACTGGGTCGGATCCAAAGTCTGCAAGTCTCCTATGTCTTTATTTATGAGTTCCATTATGATCCTCTCCATAGCTTTGCAGATCAAGCTTGTCAAGCTGATGGGACGGTGGAGGCACCTCCTTTGTGAAGTGGGACCACAGTTGCCGTACGCCACTCCTTAGGCACGTATCCTGAGGTGAGGCTAAGATTAAACAGCTGCCCTAACTGCGGGTTTAATTCCTCATTGAGTTCATGGAGCACACATCCGGGACACCATCTGGTCCCATGGATGCTGTGTTTTTTGCCTTGGAGAGAGCAGTTCTCACCTGAGCGTTTGAGATGTTTGGGGGGCTATTATTCTCTGGTATAGATATCTCACCTTTTGGGGGGGAGGGGGGGGGAGTTTGCACTGAACCTGTTAGCCAGTATGTTGGCAATGTCCATAGGATCAGTAATTTTTACATCATTTTGAACTAATTCTGAGCAAATCTGGGAGTATCCTCCCAGGTTTCTAACATAGCTAAAGAAGGCCTTATGATTGTCCTTTGAGTCCTTGGCGACTTTTCTCTCAAAATTTGCCTTGGATGATTTTATGAGAGATCTTAATTTTTTTACTTATAATGATCAAGGGTGTTTTCCCTTTTAAGGATTTTGCTCTATCTTGTAGTAGCTTCCTCCTTTTGTTGTAGAGCTTGTTTATGGCTGGGGTATGTAAATGTAAAATAAATGACTCAATATATATTTCTCCCAATGATACATTTATTCTAGGACACCTGTCCCCTTCTCGCTACCCTAGCTATACCACTGTCTTGGAAGTCAAGGTTTTATAGCGGAACCTGTAATAGTCAATTAGTCTTCTTCTTCTTTTGGCTTTTTCCCAGTTTGGGGTTGCCACAGTGGATCGCCTGTCCGCTCATGATTGGAAGTAGAGTTTTACGGTTTCGAGTTGCCAGCCCGGCACCCAACCTTCCACAGAAGGCACACACACGCACACACTCATGCCTAGGGCCAATTTAGAGTGTCCAATCCACCTACAGCATGTCTTTGGGATGTGGGAGGAAACCGGAGCACCTAGAGGAAGCCCATGCAACCACAGGGAGGACATGCAGACTCCGCACAGAAGGCACCCCAGCCGAGAATCAAACCAGACAACCTCTTGCTGTGAGGTGGCAATGCTAACCACTGCACCACCATGGCCGCCCCTGTAATAGTTACAGCATGTATGACAGTATTACTAATTGACTATAATAGTCAATTACTAATACTGTCATACATGCTGTAAAAATGTTATGTGCTTTAGTAGAACACCCGGTTAGTAATACTGTTGTGCATGCCATAAAATGTCACGTACTTTAGTAGAACACCTGGTTAGTAATACTGTTGTGCATGCCATAAAATGTCATGTACTTTAGAAGATATCATCCATGCCGTAAAATGTAATGCACTTTAGAAGATATTATCCATGCCGTAAAATGTAATGCACTTTAGAAGATATTATCCATGCCGTAAAATGCCATGCACTTTAGTAGAACAGCCAGTTAGTAATATTGTCCTGTATGCTGTAAAATGTCATGTGCTTTAGTAGAATAGCTGATTAGTAATACGGTCACGCATGTTGTAAAATGCCATGTACTTTAGTAGAATACCCAGTTAGTAATACTGTTGGGCATGCCGTAAAATGCCATATACTTTAGTAGAACACCCAGTTAGTAATACTGTTGTGCATGCCATAAAATGTCATGTACTTTAGTAGACTAGCCAGTTAGCAATACTGTCATGCATACTGTAAAAAGTCACATGCTTTACAAGAATAGGCGGTTAGTAAAACTGCCATGCATGCAATAAAATGTTATGTGCTTTAGTATAACAGCCATTTAGTAATACTGTTGCACATGCCATAAAATGTGACATGATTTAGTAGACTAGCTGGCCAGCAATACTGTTGTGCATGTCTTAAAATGCTATGCACTTTAGGAGACTAGCCAGCCCATAATACTGCTTTGCATGTTGTAAAATGTCACATGCTTTAGTAGAGTAGCCAGTTCGTAATACTGCAGTGCATGCATAAAATGTCACATGCTTTAGTAGAATAGACTGTCAGTAACACTGCCGTACATGCCATAAAATGTCAGTCACTTTAGTAGAATAGCAGGTTAGTAATGGTGTCATCCATTTTGTAAAATGTCATGTGCTTTAGTAGTGTATTTGGTTAGTCATACTGTCATGTATGCTGTAAAATGTGATGAGTTTTAGTAGAATAGCCGGTTAGTAGTAGTGTCATTCACTTTAGTGGAATACTCAGTTCATGATACTGCTTTCCACGCTGTTAAATGTCCTGCACTTTAATAGATTAGTCGATTCATGACATTGTCATGCGTGCTGTAAAAATGCCATGCACTTTAGTTAACTAGTCAGTTTGTGATACAGTTGTGTACACTGTAAAATGTCATGCAGTTTAGCAGACTAGCTGGGTAGTAACACTGTTGTGTGAGCGTAATAAAATGTCATGTACTTTAGTAGACTAGTTAGTGATATTGTTGTGTATGCTCTAAAATGTCATGCAGTTTAGTAGAATAGCCACTTACTAATACTGTTATGCACTTTAGTAGAATAGTTGGTTAGTAATACTGTCTTGCATACTGTGCCACACATACAGGAATATATTTTCTTAAATAACAGTTTCATTAATTTAACAGTAGATCATGCAATTTTTACTGTTTAAGTTAGACATTAATAAAAGGGTGGGAAAGATCTGCCATATAACCCACCCCCCTCTCCCATCAGACATACCTCCAATTAGACATACAATAAAGTTGTATCTTTGAAAGCAAAGTGAATATTTACATGTAGACAGAATACATGAATAGAGAAGGATAACTTTCAGTTTTATCAATGTGCTAAAATCCTAGCTTGGCTACATCCATTTGTTGCAAGCAGTTGCTACAGAGTTTACATTTCACTGAGCACAACAATTCTTCAATTCCAACTGCAAATGCAATACCAGCATTCATTTGCAATGTTGTAATGCACAATAAACTGATAAGGATTTGAACAATAATGCCCCTAACACTTTCCTTGTGCCTATAGTGGCTGCCGTCTTTAACTCACCCTGGCTATGTCTCTACATCGACCTCAACAAATGTGTATGAAACAGGTCAAGATGCAATTAACTGTCTTGAGAACTGTCCAAGAACCGGTATATCACTTATCACATTTGGTTAATCTATTTTATTGTTTTATCGAATCTACTCCTGTATAGTTCCAGAATACCTTTATTCTCCTTATTATATCATAATCATCTGCTTTAATGGTTTTCAGCTCTTCCACGGACTATAATGTTATTTTCAATGCAGTAGTACTTCTTGTATTGTGAAACTGAATATTATTTTCAGTTAAATGATAAATGTAAGGCATGTAGCACCTCCAAACACTTAAAAATAGCAAGGCAGGGGAAAGTCAGTGCTGTAGATTCTCAGATATTTTCATCTATTTTCTTCAACATTTCTCTCATAAAGTTTCTCTCTTTGCAATTGCTTTTTCTTTTTCCCATAAAGTAAGATATGCTGTGATTATACAATGTTCAGTAATGCAATGGTATGGGTATTAACAAAGGACATTATTTAGTTAACAACAGCATTCTTATCTAAAAGGAGCCCTTTCTTCATATACATATACTGTTGGCAATATAACAAAGTGTACGCAGAGGTCAGTCCTGTAATATAAACAAGAAACGTGCCAACCCTTCCATGCTAAACATCATGTTAATGCAACATCTTCTTAGCGTGTGGAAAAAACAAAGAAAGGTTAAATGGATTCTGGCGAAAAAAGTGAAGAGCAGCAAGCTTTCAGTGAGCTATACTTAAATATAAGTGAACTATGTTATTCTGACTGACAAAACATATGTGAATTAAATGTGCAGTTGTATTGTATAGCGAGCACTGATTAAATTTCTTTATAATGCTTTTCAAAAAAAACGTGTTGGTACTGTTATAATTTCTTTTATTAACGTTAAATTATGAAAATATGTTGCTGTGATGTATTACATATATTCATTTTCATAATTATTAATTATGCAAGTGTAGTGTAGATTGTCCTTTGGTTCAGAAGTTATTTAATGAAGCGTTCAAAGTTCTGTTTATGTCAACATATCCATTCTGTCCCCTCTGATGTATAAAACAACTAATCTTCTGGAGACAAGGTCAATGTAGTCTGGCAAAAATGCTATCAAGCACAAGGTTTTGAGGCCAGATAAAGGTGAATTGTCCTAACTACTCTGCTTACTGTTAGATAAGCCACAGATCATAACAAACTAGTACTTCATTCTGATCACTCTTTGTAAGAATTGTCTACACTACAGGTTCCTAAAGTCTGCGCTGTGGTGCCTTGGGGCGCCGCAAACTAATAAGCTTAGATTTAGTGACTTATTCTTTAGTGATTTGCCAGAAAAAAACACACATTTTATGGCTGTAGAGCAGTGCTTACCCAGCAGAGATGTGACACATAAAAGGGGGTGGTTCTCAGGACATGCCCAGCTACAACTTTCCTGTTCACTTAACAGAAGCTCTGACGGAGAATAAAACAGTTAGACTTTATTAAACAGCAGCCAAAGTAGTTCTATTACAATAACACTTAAAGGAGTTTTTGTATACTCAGAAGGCACATACTTAGTTCTGCTAATGCACACATCACGAGGTAATGAATTTTTACATTGTTAGAAATGACTGACAAATGCAACTACAGCAAAAGCAATCAGCATGTGATCCTCAGCACACATTACCTAAATACCTGTGATCTCAAAGTGTGTATTATGTGAAATCTCCAACCCGACTGTTGTTGTTTAAGTATGTTATGTTGTCACATAACATACTTAAAAGACTGCCATACAACATAGTCCTGTCCTGACATGAGCCGTGCCTGTTGGAGTTAAATTAGGGCTGCTTTGACAATACATCAGCCAAACTGCAGCCTATTACTACACCTATCTTTTAGTTCACTTGTTTTACTGCAGGGACTACTGATTAGCTACGTGGACAATCAGCGGGCAGTGCAAGTAGCTCCCCTTGTTCTGGCGTACCTTTTCCTTTGCTCCACAATTGTATTATCCCCCCCAAAATGCATACGCTTACTTTACGATGGTGAAATGCATACAAAATTACACATCTAAAATGTGCATTTTTAAGCAAATCCCTGAACTAACCCCTGCTAGTGCGAGAGCTCCTTGGAAAATGTTTATCACAGACGTTCATCTTGTTATCAAAAATCTTGTCAATTCTCATCCAAACTCCTGAACTAAGTGGTTTTGAAGTATATTTCCCAGGTCAGTCTTGTTACAGTATACAGCAGTCCTAAGAATCGCACAATTCTTGGAAGTGCCAGGTACTCAGCAGCTTAGCGACGGTCATTCTACTAACTATGAAGCCGATAAAAGGGGTAATCTGAAAAAAAAAATGAATGAGAGCCATGTGCCTCTGTGTGGCGCTGTCGTTTTTCTTCCTTTACAGTTAGACGTAGTCATTCCTCACATTGGGCTTTTCTCAACTACCTTTTGGAGAAATTTTCATTGGTTAAATGCCTAAAATGACAGCAATGGCGGCTTCTGACAAATGCACTACCTATAAACAATTAAATGAAATCTGCTGTCTGCTATTAAATAATACATTTCAGATCAGGAGCTTCTTCCACTCTCTTAGAAACTAGAGCAATGTTAATCTACACAGGTCTCCTTTCAGTCTGTCTGTGGCAGGTATTGTATTTTCAAACTCCACACCCACAACATGAAACAACTTTCAAAATGAGATCAAAAGCACACTGATCTAGGTTATTGTGTCCTCCACTGGTAAACTAGGAAGTGGCAAAAGCTTACCTTATTACAAGATGGTTGCTAGTAACTAATAGTAATGGTAGCTATTTGTTTCTCTACCCCACAGATCCCAGTGAGAGGCAGGTTGACATTTGACTTTCCATAAAGAGGAAAAAAACTTGCTTCCTCAAACCACAAGTATGCGAGTTATGAGACTGACTTGTTCTTGGAGATTAATATAGGAATACAGAACAGAACAAAAGTCTATCAGAAATCATTTTTTTCCACAAGGACATCCTGTCTAGGAATATGTAATTTGAGCTTATATCGGATATGTGCGAAGTTTAGGTCTTACAGTACTTAGAAATGTGGAAGGAAACATTTTGAGACATGCCTCAAAACTCTGGAATAGTAAAATAAAACATTTCAAATACATCTTAAAATTGAAACAAACTATGATTTTAAGATCACTGCAACATTTCGATGCGCATAAAATGAAGGTGCTTTTTTTTACACTTTTATGAAAAAAACAGGAATATATTGGCAGGAAAGAAGTATATTGCAAAGTGCTTGGAGACATTGTAATATAAGCAAACAGCAAATACATATACTTAAAAAGAAGTTTACAAGGCTTGTTGATTTATTTTTTAACCTTTTTATTTACTTAATGTTGAGGGTGCGCTGTGTTAAAATGTACTTTTCCAATACCCATACAATCACGTTCATTAAAGTATACTTGTTAGAATTTGACAGGGGGGGAGGCTTGGGAAAACCTAGATTCAACAAGGGAGCCGAGAATCGAAAAAGTTTGGGAACCACTGGTCTACACCATAAATTCTAGTATTTTTTTCACTATGTTTACAGTATTATTTCTTCACAAAGATAAAAGTAAAGTTTATTTTCTGCAGTCTGTTAAATTGATCTTTGTGCTGAGGGAATTACATTTCACATTCTTATAATTCTTAAAAGCATTCCATTCTGCCAATCAGACAGTACTATGTGTGACTTTTTATGGTACCACTTTACAATTAAATTTTTTATTAAGAAATAATACTTTCACACCACACCAATAGCCGTTACACATGCTGCTTCATGCTTCACCAAAAGCCAGCAACCTAAGTGCTTCAGACGGTGTCCTCCTGTTTTCAGGACTTCCCTTTTTGAAAATATTTAAACTCTTAAGGCACTATTCATGCTCTTTTTCTTCCCTTCTTCACTCCAACATTTATTTTTTTTTCTAATAAATTTTTATTAACATTCCAACATTTATTAAATGAAATGTGGAGACTTAGTGACCAATATAACAACGCCTGTCATACTGCTCAACCTGTTAGTGTAAGGAATCTGGACAATGCTTGACATAATGGGGGGGGAGGCAAAGGCCCCAAAATAGGGACAGATCTTAAATATTGCTCTTATAAACTTAGAAAGCTGTTAGAATAAAAGGATTTGTGTCACAGTGCATTTTCTGAAGGACATAAAGTCTGAAACTCAAATGTATGTCATTATTAGTGACTTCAGTCATCGGATCATCCCAGTGATTTGCCAGAAAAACACAAATTTTATGACGAAAAATCCAAAAAATATGAGACACAAATCTGGACATTCTGCGAAAATCTGGACAGTTGACAGGTATGACGGCTGTTCATCTCTGGCTGAAAGAGATACTGTGTTTTGCCACTAACCACTCCTGTGAAGACAGTTTGTAGATGATTGAAACACTGAGCAGAACTTTACAAAAATAATCTATTAAGTGTTTTTTTTTTTGCCCAAAGTCTCCACAGGCAGTCCATTGTAGAGTACTGCATCCCCAATAACTGCAACAAACTCAAATGTTATCCCCTGTCAAAGAAAGGACACACAGTCTGTACAAAATCCCCATTACTTGGTTTGGCCACAACCTATTATATTTTGGACTGAGACATCAAATAGCACTTTATATGTAGATTTTTCCACAAAGGGGGAGCCATCACTGATCCTGGGAACTATCGCCCTCCTATTAGCCTGACAAGCCTGGTCTGTAAGGCCATGGAACGTATCATCATGGAACTCATAAACAAAGACATTGGTAACCTCCAAACTCTGGACCCCACCCAGTTCGGATTTGAAAAAGGCAGATCATGCCTCCTGAACCTGATTGACTTCTTTGAGGCAGTCACCAAAGCCGTACACAAGGGTGAGGTGGGTCACACAGCCTATCTTGATCTCTCCAAGGCTTTCAACACCATCCCCCATTCTGGAATTATAACTAAACACACTAAACTAGGTATAAATCCCTACATCAAAAGATGGGTTGCCAACTGGCACACTGACAGAACCCACACTGTAGAAGTTGCAGACTCCAAATCTGACTTCAAACTAGTGACAAGTAGAATACCACAGGGTTCAGTCCTGGGACCTCTTCTGCTTGGTATCTACTTCTCTGAAGTACAGGCTAACACAGAAGGTCTTTGGCTAATGAAATTCACAGATGACTGCAAATTAGGAGTGATAGTCGAGTCCCCAAATGATGTGGAAATCCTACAGAAGGGCCTCACTGAGACAGATGTCTGGTGTCAGAGCTATGGCCTCAAGCTCAATGCCAAAAAGTGCACTCATCCCCTTTGGTAAAAACTCTGTACCCATGAACTACCTCATAGGTGACAGTCTACTTAATGCCGAATGTGTGATAAGAGACCTTGGGACCCAGGTGTACAGTAGTCTCTCCTTTGATAATCACATCACCATAGTAGTCAGGAAATCCTTCTACATGGCACACCTAATCACAAAAGGGTGCTCATCCATGAAAAAAGAGGTCATTGTTCCCCCTCTACTCGACACTCATTAGACCCATTATAGAGTACAATGCCCCTTTTGGAATGTACCTCACAAGATATCTGCAGCAGCTGAAAAGGCCACAGAAGTACCTCACAAAAAGGATTACTGGCCTCAAACAGATGCCCTACACTGACCGTCTCAAAAAACTCCAGCTTTACTCCATAGCATATTACCTACTGAGAGGTGATCTCTGCCTAACATATAAAACTATGTCAAACCTAGAGCTGCTGGACATGCTACACCTAAAGAAATCCCAATCTCTCCGAGCTACTCACCCTAGGGACCTAAACCGTATCATCACAATAAACAGAACATGCTGGAGGGATAGATTCCTGTCCCAAAGACTTCCTATAGTCAAGCAAAATTCCTCATTAGCTCTCTTCAAGAAAAATCTTGATGAGTGGATGGGAAATAGGAAATACACCCTGGGGATGACTTTTGTGGCTTTGCTTGACAGGGGCACAGGAAAATAAGTTTCTTGGGTGGGATTAGCCAGGGAACCTTGTTGGCTAGGCTTACTTAGGCCCTTGGGCGGATAGCCTAGGACCTACCTATGAACCTATGTATTCCAAGGTCTAGCAACCTTGGAGTTCATGCTACAGTTAGTAGGCTGTCTTCCCCACCTTAGGTTTGTGGAAGCTAAATACTGAATAAAATTGAAAAGTTCCTTACAGTCAGTGCTAACCAAATAATATTCCAGTGAATAGGTCAGTGATTAAAATGGCCATAATCATGTTAACTGATAACGTTCTTACAGTTTTTCTTTCTATTTTGTACTTTAGATTGTGCATTATTTTATGGCCCTTTTGTGAACAGTCTTTATTCTATCTGTACCCTTGCAATTATGAGGTCTTCAGTGATTTGCACAAACCTGTAACTGAAGTATTGGTGACTTTCAATAAAGAGCCGTTTCTGATCTTATTCGTAACATTCATCTTGCCTTATTTGCCATAATTGCTCACTGCTTGTTTACCTTAGCTCATCAGGCATCACTACTCAGAGCTACAATTCTCTCGTTTCGACTTTTTAATGCTTTCTCTTCCTTCTTTTCTTCATTTCTTTCAGCTACATTATTCTGTGGCATATTAACCTCTTGCTGCAAGCATTCTCTTATAAACTAATTTGCAAACTTTTCTTTCCAGATTTCAAAAGGACGTATAAAGTGCTGAAAAATACCATTCCCACTAATGAGCTCTTTTGCAGTTTTCTGGTAATTATTCTTCCATCTTTCTTACAATCATGTAATCTGTTGCATGTCCAGTGTTTAATTCATATTACTACCCTAGGAACATCTCCAGCACTAACTTGTTCAGTCATTTTTGAGCAATTCCATGGCCACTTCTTTGATAAACTTGAAGAAAAGCTTGTCCATAACACCACTGTGACCTAGTGCCATGTTTCACATGGAAGCAACTATTAGAATATTTTGCAACATCTTCCTTTACTAAAGCCATACTGGCTTGGTTTGTGTTTCCCTAGCCTTTCATTTTTTTTCTAAAATTCTTTCTTCCCATCATATATCCATAATTGCCATCCCTGAAAGAGGTCAGAATGAAAAGTGAATATTTCCCACCTATTTTTCTTTTTCTTCTGTAAAGTTGAATTACTTAGCCTCCTTCCATGATTTCCTAAAAAGTTTTATTATTAGTATTATTAGTTCTCAACTCAGCTCTACAGAATTTCTGCTGTGAATTGCATAAAACACCACTTTTCTCTGCATTATTATTTTTAGACTAAGTCTAGAATAATTTCTTAAGTAAAAGGAATAGCAATTTTATCCTTATTCTGTACACTCCAGCTGCCAATTTCAATCACCTTCCTCTTCTTACAGAGGTAGAGGAAGCATTCATTTCACAGCTCTGCCTTTTAGCATCAGTTTATGCCATCCCTTATTTGTGCTACTTCCTTTCTCTTGTCTTTTTCTGCTCCTCGACGTATTTGTAAAGGTTTTCTATCCTGTACCATTGTACATCGGTTATCTTTACTTCTTAACCGTTTTGTTTTCGGAATGTGTCAGCTCTGTATGAAATTCAGTCTTTTTCCACCTTTGTTTCATTTTACTTCCTAAAGATTGCATGTTTTCATCTTCAGTACCACTGAAAAGTGTGCATATTTTTTAAACAATTAGTTGTGGTGCCCATAATAGAAGATTCAAAGTAGCATTAGCGTTTTTCTGTACTACCTAGAACACCAGTGAGACACTGTCAGATTCTGCCAGTTATAGTTCAAAAAGTCACTTTTTATTGACTTAACTCTAAAGCAAAGCTGAAGGCGAAACACTGATTCACAATGCTCAATGTTAACGTCTTTCAAATCAAACAAACATTGATTCTACAGTCCATTTTTAAGGATGGACAAGGATTTCACCAACTAGTCCTTCAAGACAGCTTGATCTACCAGAAGATTCATGGATGGAGGTGGACAAACTGTTCTAGCCCATGTGTTTTTTTTTAATATCTAGAACACACATGTCATGGCTGATGAATCTCCAGGCTGAAAAACTAGCCTTTCCAAGGGCACATCTCATTAGAAGTCAGGTCATATGTAGGTTGGTGTTCAATATGGTCTGGCAGTGGTCATCTAGACTGGTGTAGAGCAGGTCATCCTGCACACAAGAATGGCTTTAGAAAACATCACTGGCATCACAGGTGTAGGTGAATCTTATCTCTAATGATACAGGGAGACATTTCTTGGTATCCATGTTTGGAAGATCACAGTCATAATAAAAGCCTACTTCAAAAGATAACACTGGATCTAAGACATATGCATCAGATAACTGAGTGCAAATTAGTCTAAAGTCCTTCCTGTAGCCATCTAGCTCTAGTCACTGCAACTTCATTTGTTACCTTCCAACTCTGGCATCACATGACACCAGAAGTGGAAGGCAAGAGCTATGAGTTGTGGCCATCATTTATCAATGGTCCGAACATTTAGTATGCTCGTTCATTTTTCATCATGGTCACTGATGGGCACTCCTTCATATTCCATCATGGTCACTGACAGGCACTCCTTCGTACTGCTGCTATACTCCATCTTTCATCATGGTCACTGATGGGCACTCCTTCATATCGCTGCATCTAGTCCCAGTTCAGCAGTATGTATGAACTTCAAATATACGCACCGAATCCAGCTGCCATGTGGCACACTGCTTGGCAGCGTAGTACACTATCCTCAGCCCTCCATGTGTCTGCTACATCACCCAGCAACTAGCAGGTGGCAATCATGAGATAGTTCTCAAAATAGGTGAAACGGCCTTGCTACTCACTCCCATCTCAACCCACTCTGCTGGATCCTATAGCTGCTGGATTCAAAAGCCAAATCCTAGTCAACAAAGTGGCAATCAGGGCTCTCTTTCTAAATCTGCATCACATAGTCAACCTTCATCAGGCCCAAAGCTAACATTAAGACATGTTCTACCAATCAGAGAGTCCATTCACACTTCATCAGGCCCAAAGCTAACATTAAGACATGTTCTACCAATCAGAGAGTCCATTCACACTTCATCAGGCCCAAAGCTAACATTAAGACATGTTCTACCAATCAGAGAGTCCATTCACACTTCATCAGGCCCAAAGCTAAGACATGTTCTACCAATCAGAGAGTCCATTCACACTTCATCAGGCCCAAAGCTAACATTAAGACATGTTCTACCAATCAGAGAGTCCATTCACACTTCATCAGGCCCAAAGCTAACATTAAGACATGTTCTACCAATCAGAGAGTCCATTCACACTTCATCAGGCCCAAAGCTAACATTAAGACATGTTCTACCAATCAGAGAGTCCATTCACACTTCATCAGGCCCAAAGCTAAGACATGTTCTACCAATCAGAGAGTCCATTCACACTTCATCAGGCCCAAAGCTAACATTAAGACATGTTCTACCAATCAGAGAGTCCATTCACACTTCATCAGGCCCAAAGCTAACATTAAGACATGTTCTACCAATCAGAGAGTCCATTCACACTTCATCAGGCCCAAAGCTAACATTAAGACATGTTCTACCAATCAGAGATTCCATTCACACTTCCTCAGGCCCAAAGCTAACATTAAGACATGTTCTACCAATCAGAGAGTCCACTCACAGAGGCAGTATATTGCTATATACTGCTGTGCCTAGGCTAGAAAACACTTGTGCTTTCCTTGCAGTTCACTCTCCCACCCAAAGGTTGTGCAAGGCAGTGTTTCTACACTCATGCTTGGTATAACAGGATGATAAGGTGACTGTTTATTCCTTACGTGTGTCACTAAACGTGAAGATTCAGATGCTGTCACTGCCATGGCACACTTAAAGCAGATGTACAACTTGATCATGACCTGACTTAATGCTTCCTGACTTTACTCCTCTCTGGTTCTTGCCTCACATTGTGGGAATGACTCCCCTACTGGTCACTGGCTAGGAATCTGCTATAACATGCAAACCTGAATGAGATGAAGAACAGCTTGAACTTTTTCTGGCTAAGCTTATGAGTGGCTAAATTGAAGCTCTACCACTTACAAGTATCCTTTAGTGATATAGTCTGGGCCTAAGCAAAAGTGACCGTTCCTGGGTTTTTACTGATTGGTGACTGAATGGTCACAGAAACTTACAAATGGCCAATGCTATGTAGGGAATGATTGCAGGAACTTTTCAATGACATGTTTAAAGATGAGATCTAAATGCATGTGCAACTAGAAAGGGCTGGGATTTCTAAAGATAGGTGCACCATATTATCCAATACGCAATAGTACATCTTTGTGGGGGAAGGAAGGCATACTTGACTCCAAGCCTGGAGTTTAAGAGCAGAAAACACGAGCTGCTGAATGGTCATCTGAAGGACTTCCCTAGGATCTCAGCTGTAAAAGAACCCCACAACATAAGGTCAGGTAGCATTTCCTGGAGCAAAGAGAAACCATTGAAATAGATGTGCCACCCTCAACTCCACCTTTCTAAACTCGTCACACAACAGCAGTTGATAGCAAGAGTGCTTCTTCTGGACTTCTCACCTCCCAGACCTACATAGGATATAACCCACTGAGAGTGGACTTCAATTCCAGTCTTCTTTCATAGCTGTACATCTAGAAGCACCTCTTGATTTTTCCCTTGTGCTCCCCCTTTCCTGGTTCAAAAGGAACACAGATCACATCTGTATACCAGCATCTCTTTCTTCAACCATTAGTTCTATATATCCATGGTCTTTCTGGAACGTTAGGTCCACCGACCTGTCTTTAGCACAGAAGAGTTAACTTTGCCATCCACATGAAAACTGAATTCATATTCTTGAAGCCAACAAATGAGCACTGCCATCAAAACCAGATTTTTGGCTATGCGGTGAAATAAAACCCACTTCATAATTATCTTGTGAATATTTACTAACAGCAAACTGGTAGTAATTCTGTCACAGTGAATGCACATGCTGTCAAGAGTGAAACTGTGGTCTTCTCAGCTTAAGTTTTCTTCATCTTAAATTTCCCTTTCTCCCAGATGCAGTGTTCTTAGAGCCGCATATATTAAGTAAGGGTGCTCATGGTTGAACCCAACCACATGGGAGGTATGGAACGCTTTGCTATCCACATAATAATCAGAATTAGAATTTCTCCTCAAATTTATTTAGTTTTTTCAAAGTCAGGCAGAATGCAAACTACTGTAATTTGTACGGGTAACATGGAACTGAAGTAGTTCTTATTTCCTCATGTTAATGATCACACCGAGACAATCTTACCTCATTCCCATTAAGTGGTAGCACAATCTGATATTTCTGTGACTGTGTCAGACATAAATGGGTATGGCCACAGTAAAGACTACTGCATGTTGCCAAGTATACTCAGGCAGCATGTAAAAAGTGTGTGAAATACAAGAAGGCAGTAACTCAATGACCTCTGATAAATCAAGGAAGTGACCAGTGTAAATCAAAGGTCAGACAGCAGCTGAAATCTTTAATGAAAACAACAGACAGATCGAGTATGCTGAAAAAATGGGCACAGAGAGGTGGTGGCACCTCAGGCCACAGTGACCAGTACTGCTGACCAGTCCCTTTGTAGAAAATAAAGTAGTTACTATGTAGGCGGACATGTTAAAGACAATCAGTGGTTCCAGTTTGAGGGTGTCATTATTATAGGCAGAGGAGTGGTCATTAGCAGTGACATTTAGCCAGAGTCATCCAACAAAGTGGACATTAATATTTAGAAAGGACTAGCTCACAGCAGTCAGTCAGTACCGTAACAACAACCAGAGAGGTAGAATTTCAGGACAAACAGTTCTCCAGGTCACAAATACTCACATCCTGGAAACGTGCTACTGATGGAAAGTACATAAATGGAATTAGCTGACAAACATAAGCTAGCAACCACAGCTATCTGCATACATAGCTGCTTTTATAGAATAATGACTGATGATACATTATACAAATATGATGATTTTTTTTTTCATCTGGGCTCTACTGCAGCTCCTCAGTGAGACAGATGAACCTTTAAAAGGCAAATACATTATAGGCTGATAGGTTCATATGTTTTTACTAGCCTAACAATCACTGGGGCCCTTACATATGTTCATAGATACTAGGGCCCTTACAAGCCTAGCTAAGCATCCCAAACCACTGGGATCCCAAGTATCATACAGAGGGTGGGGGTGGGGCAAGTTAGTAGGCAGGCAGCTAAGGATTTTAGAGGGGTTGTTAGTTAGGATAATACTTTGCTTACTGAAGGCCTCTGTCTGTAAGGGATATGGGAGCCAGACCAGGGGTAAATTTATGATTTCCCATGCAGTTGTAAAGGTTTTTCCTTTTAGAAGGGTAAGGGATGATTGCCAACCATTTGAATAGAAGTGCAGAGGGGTGTGCAGCTTGCCCCCCTGTAAAAAGAAGTTCAAAGTATAAGAACGATTTTTGAAATTCGCTCTTCTTCTGTGTATTTGGTCTTTTTTTTGGCTTGTCAGCACTTAGCACTTTGAATGATGACACTCCAATAGGGAGTTGGATGAACTCTGTTTTAAATGGATGGGGAACCTATTCCATAGTGTGGGGATACCTTAGGACACATATCTGTCTATCCAGCACATTCTGTTTATGTCACAAGTGAGGTTCAGATCCCCTGTATCTAGTGTTTCTTGTGTTGTTTGTTTTGTGCATGTGCAACAGCTCCATCAGGCTTGAGTCTATGGAAGCCCTGTAAAACAGGCAAAGATGCCCTCTCAGCAGGCTGTAGGAGACTAAATACAGAGAGAGAGCCTTTAGGCAATCAGTGTAGGACACAGTATTCATGACCTGAATTCTCCTGGGGAGAAACCTATGTGGGCATTCCAACTGTTGGAAGTGTCTGGTTAAATGCATGCCAAATGGGGCATTATAAACAATGACAGGTCTTATAAGGGCCAAGTAGAGTGGTACTATAACTTTGTTGGACATAGTTGCCATACCCTTAGCTATAAGCGGGATGACATAGAATGATTTTCTTACTATCTAAGCTAATATGTTGGTCAAAGACCAGATTGCTGTTTACATATGCTCCCAGGACCCTTACTACGGGGTTGACTCTTAGGGGTTTTTTTTATTGGTGGAGTAATTAACTTGGTTGACACTTTCCCAAAGGGCATTATAATGCATTTTATGATATGGAGTTTTAGTCCATGGCTTTGGCACCAGCCATCTGTCTGTGTTAAACCCTTTTGCAAGATGTTGGTGTCTTGAGCGGAATCTTCTTCAACCCAGACAAATGAGCATGGATGTCAAAAACAGATCTTTTGCTATTTGGCTAAGTAAAACGTGGTAAGTAGTTATATTCTGTAACAGAAATTAGACCAAGCTTGTGGTAATGCAGTCACATGTGAAAAAAAATTCTAGACTAAATTAGCTATTTGGATGTTTGCAGAAAATTATCTTGACAGTCAAATGTCTGTCTAAAACTCATGTTGTCAATAAAAACAAACAAATAATGCCTGCTCTGTATTCAAAGTTGTCGACTAGAAATAAGGTGAATAACAAAAAAATGAAAATGACTCCCAGCAGCAAAGTTCACCCTTTATCCATGAATCCTAGTAAACTGTAAATGGTTTAAAGTACAAGGTGTGACATTCACTAGCAGAAATAATTACATTTATTACCTGCAATCCCTCAGTTACTGCAGATTAAACCCTAATATTGCCATTTTTCTGGGTTTCACATCTGCGCCTTTCGCTTTACATACAGTGTGCCGCTAAGGAAATCAATGGCCTAAACAGAAATTCCTAGGCATATCTAAAAGCTAACGGCAATCCATAGTAACAGGAGTGTCTTACTTGTTTAACAAAGACCAAATAATACATTTGTGCATTTATTTGTGCTGGAGACACAAAATGACAAAAAAAATATAAACTCTTTGTTTCAAATTACATATTGCAAAAATAAGGGGAGGTAAAGCTAATATAGATGGTTAACTCTGAAATTTAAGAAAAATTATTTGAAAATGTTATATTTTTTGCTAAGAAGGATGGCAGGATGGTCTTCATAAAAGGAAGTCAAAAGTTAAGAAACGGATACAGGGAAAATGAAGCAAATATTAAGGGGTTATATGTGGTATTATTCACATAAAGTATAAAAATATTAAGGCAGGAAATGAACAAATTAGAGGAGTCAGGCAGCTCTCATCTGCAATAACATCATCTGTGCTTCTGTGCCTACTGTGAAAATTCAACATGCTTTTTATAACAGTGATAATTTTCATACACAGACACTGTGATGCTTCTAAGTGGAACTGTTGCAACTTTTGTGCTATGGGTGAAGCTATATAGCACTTACATGAACCTAGCCTGCAGGAGAAATTACAAAGAGAGTTAAGTTTTGACACTTTTCTCAAAATGTGTAGCATAATGTACTAAAAGACAATATGAAGAAAGATGCAGGACAAATCAAGAGAATCATTAATGCAGTGCTATTGTGCAGGTAATGGGTAGGCTGCAAAGAGCCTGTCACTGAACGAGCCATTATTTTAATGTTCCTGTGTTATAACTGTCATAAACTGTACATTTACCTCAGGTAGTGAAGAAAGCTTAACAGAAAAGTCATTGTGGAACTGACTCCTGATACTATGACTAAATGTAATCGGTAATGTCAGAAGGAAAAGACACTTACGTCTAGCACCTACTCACCTACAATAGTTGAAAACCTACGGGTAGGTTCCTTTCCTGTTACAAGTTTGTACAATTCAGGGTAGTAGAATTCCAAACTTTCAAGAAAAACGACATAGCCTCTCTGACCTTTGGTATGAAGGATGTCCAGTAAGTGACCTATAAGAATAGAAATGTAAGCATAGAAAAAAAACACATTTGGCATTATCTGTACATCTGCAGTTCAGTCTGTCAGCATAAGCTACATTTGTACCCATATGCATGAACAAAAAATATTCACAATGTGGATGTAAATCATTTAGCCATTATTTCTGCAATGGTTTCTTATTACACAACACAGTAGAAAATCAAACACATTTTGGTGCATTTAATTTTAATTCAAATAGTTAATTACTAAACTAAGAAATCCATAATTAAGCCCCCTTCACTAAAAGTAAAATCTTTACTTTCATCTCACTGGATATGTCGATGTTTAGTTCCAATACACTGAAAAAGAACTCACATTTATATTGTTCTGGGTATGTAACCTGGAGATATCAGCTAGTACACTTACAAAGGGTGATGGTCAGTTTTACCAAGTTACATAGCACAGCTCACGATTTTACAAAACTTAAATGTCCTGGTTATCCAACAGCATTGTTGTAACAGGGGACTCTTCTTATCTCGGAGTAGAATTACATCATAGTTGATAATATTACTAGTTTAAGTTAGGGAAAGGCGATGTGCTTCACTGAAGTTTTAGGAATCTATGCCCCAATGAAGAAAACATTTAAAAGATTTAATTTACTGCACTTTAATTGGGTTTGTTTCAGAAGTGAAGGACCATTTGATTCCTAGTTTATCGTTTTATTAGGGCTCCCACTTCATACCCAACTGCCCCTTATAGGCAGTCAAACATTCTGATGGTATTATATTGTAGCTACAGGCAAGTTAAAAGCCAGTGTTACCACAACAGGGAGTGTACTAACAAAGTGCACTGATGCCTCCACTGCGAACATCACATTTGCAGCCACTCTCTCCCATTTATTCTCTTTTCCAACACCTCACCATATTCAACACCTTGCTCTACTTTTCATCTGACCTCCAGTAACTCTCACCCCTTTTTCGCAGAGATGTGTAGTCTTACTTTATGTGGGACTCATTTAAGCAAGCTTTTTTGTCAAAAAGCAAGCACATAAACTGATTTGTAGGAGCGTTTTTGCTAAAGGTAATGCCACACAAGGATAGCCACCTGCAAAGGGATCTATTCATACTGCCATCATCGTTGGATGCAGCCAATACTAATCAGGTCCATAAAGTGTGACAGGGTCAGCAGGTGGGACATGCACCTGGGTAGGAGGGAAGAGGGGAGGTGGACGCTGACATAACATGCTTCTTATGAAGTGGGAGAGAAGGGAAGCAGGGTTGCCTCACCAGTGTGTGTTCTGGTAGGGACAGCTACGATGAACAGATGATGACCAAGTAGGAAAAGGGGGGTGAAGTAGAATGAGGGATACTACAATGGAGTGGCAGAAATCTGGACTTTAACAATAAGGTAATTTCTCATTTTAGTGCAGAAGAGATGGAAGAAATCATGTTATGGACAAGCACAGGTGAATGAAA